>NW_009600501.1:5536-9872 GCF_000690535.1 Cariama cristata
GGGAGAAGATGACAGCATATATCACCAACATTCACTTGCTTTCCCATCACCATCTTCCCTCATCCTCCAGGAACTTCCTGTGCTCACAAATGAGCCAACTCTGGATGGAAAAAAAGTACGTTGTAGCTAGCCTGCAGAACATACCCTACTGAAACGATGCCAGAGACCTGAACTAACAGTCAAAACCAGCATTGTCATTTATAAGAAAAAAGAAAGAGCTTCCATGAAATCTCCAATACTTGCGGTGGGACTGAAAACCTGGAGGCCGACACCTCGGCCGTGACTGGGTTGCTTTGGGAAACGCTTACTTTCCTCTGTGCACTATGATTTTCCAGTCTGAAGACTGGAATAAGACAGTATTTGTAGAAGTCCCTTGAGACCTGTAAGTGCTTTGTGCTCTACAGAACTAAATTATTAAAATATTCCTAGTAGTCACTCTCCTGGAACTTAATCTTTCTTTGTCCTCACCAAATTGATAAACATCTCAGAAGAAATGAGACAGAAATGTGACAGATATGTTTGCACACTTCCATGTTTATCCTAACAGTTAAAAAAAGATGGTGTTTTGTTTGTACTAACAAGTCTTGGAGAAGCAATAAGAAAGTTCATTATAAAAAAGCATTTCTCTGCGTAACCCTTCAATAAACTGTACGAAGAAAGCAAGCCTTTTGATTAAGTGCTGTCTAGCAAGTAACAGGAGAACATTTAGGGGTTTACAAAACATTTCTGACAAGAAAGCAACATTGTTCCTGTTTGGAGATATTTCCAAAACGGTCCAGTTTTCAATCATTAGTGATAGTGCTAAGCATTGAGATAGTTAAAAGTGCTTTTAACTGATGAAAACAATGGAGGAAAGAAGAAAGAGGAAAGAAATAAACAGATATATAAGCCATTTCATTGTGTATTAATGAACTAGGAACAAAGTAGGTTATGGACAGTCACCTTAAATTCGTAAAAGCCACAAAGTATTCTCAAAGGAGTTATTCCACAAAAGGAACGCTTACGAATGATGCACATATACATATATTTTGGTGGCTTATACTACCTATTAAACACAAGCTGTTGCAAGTTTAAGGAAAAAAAAAGTTGTCTCAGATGAATAAATATTAACTTAGCTGTCTTTAGTTATAAAGTTAGCTCACCTTTTACTAACGCATGTTACTAAACAAGTTTCATATCTCTGCTAGAATGAAGTTCTAGCTGCTCACCAATACAAACATTTTAATTCATACTTTATTTTCTTTCTTTATATTACATTTATCATTAGAAACTGGAAGAATTTAAAATGCTTAATTTATAAATTTCAATTTTTAAAAGCCTAAAAATATCTGTTACCTCAAGTTAGACTGAAAGAAGATGTCAAGGGGAAAAGAGCCAAGAGAAATTAGTGTAGGGTTGATAGAAGCAGCAGCTGTTATTTTTCATTCCTACAGCCAGAATAAAAACTTCCATAACATATGAACAGACTGGCTTAGGTAACCACAGAATATAAAAATTACATTTAGTGTTCCTAGGAATACAGAAACAAATTAACATCCACCTGGGGGGAAGAGGGGAAGGGTCCAAGGAAGTAGGGGGTAAAAAAAAAAAAAGGGAAAAGAAAAAAAAAGGCAAAAAAAAAGCCTTTGCCCTATGTATAAAAAGCTTAAGCGCAGCTTTGCAGTTCAGGCCAAAGGTCTACTTACCCCAACATCTTCTCTTTAACACTGGTCAAAGTAAGAACAAGGCAAGAATGCACATCACTTCTCTGTACCCCCCGAAACATTCGCTGTTCCTCCAGCTACTTTCAGCTTATGAGACTCACTGGACTTGCTTGTCTAATGACTGATTTCTAATAGTTCTCTTTCAAGAACTTGCCCAGCATCTCCTTAAGCCTATGTACTCCTCTGGCACCCACAAGGGCTACTTCTGACAGAGACTCCCACGGCCCGCTGCAGCCCGCTGTGTGACCCACCTCCATTTGTTTCTTTTCAGCCTGGTTCCCCCACCAGACCAAAAAGGTCCCTAACTCTTGAACTGGAAGAGGATTCCCCTTCATGCCCATGGTGGTTTTGCAAAAGTCTATCATATTCCTGTGAATCATGTCTTTTCCAGGCCAGAGAAATGTAGCCTATTTGAGCACTCTCTCTCATGGGTGGCTGCAGACCACTCTTCTGACGCTGAACTCTTGCTCACGCTGAGATTTCCACAAACTACTTTCACCATCTCACAACTCAACATTCAAGACTTACTCAGCAAGTTTTAACATTAACTGGTCGGCTGCTTACCAGTGTTTCTTAAAATTTTCAAATATCACACTTTCTATGTTATATTCTTAACTATTCAGACAATAAACTTACACTAGTTCCAAGTTTTATTCATCCAGTATGTCTTTGATATTATTTTAAGCAATTTTCTCTAATATATTTTAAATAAAATCCTTTGAAAATATCAGTCCCTTGGAATGCTTTCTTTTTTTAAAGAGCTTCTTTGGATTTTCTTGATGCTACATAGTGTTTCAAGGTTAGAGACCGTATACAATCAAGGACACCTGTCTTATAAATAGCAAGTGGGGGTTTGGGAAAATGGGTTTCTTCTTAAGTTGGCCCATAACTCGGTTCTGTACACACCATTAGTGAATCTTCAATCGGTCTACCATCCTCCTGTTATACTTCTATTAGAGTTTCAAGACCTTTTAGGGTCATAAAGGAAAATAACTTTCCAAGATCTTCAAGCAATTTAAACTTTTACAAATCCTATAAATCATAAATAAAGAACAGATTCATTAGCCAAATCAGGATTCACAATTCATCAAGAAAATTATTTGAGTTTCTAGAGTTTTCCTGCACTTTGTTAAATGATCACGCATCATTAGTCTTCCTCAACTGGTAACAGAACTTCTGCTTGGTGCAGTTCAGTAATTTTATTTTGCTAGCTCTACTTCCAAGAGTAACCATTACTCCTATCAATCGGCTATTCTAGCTAGCCTCTTTGTTAAACTACAGGGCACCACTACTATATAACAAAGTTTTAAAGAACCATAAAGAAACCGAATAATTCAATTTTTACAAGTTTGAGATGTATGGTTCCAAATAAAGAGCTTCTTTATCAGTTTCTGATCAAAAGTTACAAAAACCAAAGAGATGTAACATAAAACCAAAACCAGAAAGTCCATGGTTCACATCGCAAAGCGGACATCACGTGTGATCCAGCAAGGATGTGACCCTGTGGGAGCAAAACAAATTTGCTGGGAGGGCACACAAATTCTAGGAAACAAGGGACCTTTTGGGAGACAGTGTTCAAAAACAAACCAACCAACCACCAAAACCCAAATTCAAAAGGGATGACATAGGTAGCGATGGAAGTGGAAAATGACTGTGACAGAAGCAGAAAGGAAGAGACAGCCCCAGCAGTTGAGTAATTCCTACTGTGCAAAGCAGGAGAGAACTTGGGGAAATGAACAGAAGCATTAGACAAAACAGTGCATCCAGACAGGAATAAACATCTCAACTAAAATAAATTAATGAGTTACAACAGTAACCAACAGGGACAACAGAGACACAAAACTCCCAGACAGTTAGAAAGTTTAAACAACAAAAATCCCAAAATATTTTTTCCTTTGAAGTAAACTTGAGGCAGGTCAAAAGTGGCATATATCCAGCGGAGTGATAAAAAACGATTCCAGAACTAACAAGGATTAAAATCAAATCATATCCTCGACCCCAAGGGATTCTCTAATCAAACCCTTTTCCTCAACAGTTCATCCACATGTTAAACAAGCAGAATAGAAGATGCAGATGCCTTGCTGGCAGGAGAGAGAAGGCAGATTGATCATTACAGGACTGCCAAAACTCCCCAAGTGCAAAATATGACAACTGAAGAATTACAGGCCCCATGCTTGGAGAAACCCACAGGAATGGTCCTAACATGGAATTAACATTAGAATTTCATGTCACATACACTGTAGACACCAGAAGCTTAAATCATTGCAAGAAACTCCCATGGACTAACAGGAATACAGAAAGGCATTACTTCGATTCTTCAGCTCAAAGTTCTTGAACCACAAATAAGCTCAAGGGTGGAAGCGTATTCTGGGGGAGGTATGACTCCGAGTTTGTCCTGTTCATGAACTCTCCTACAAGCTTCCACTGTTATCTGTTATCTGCCATCAGACAGAGGATACAAAGCTAAACAAAAATTCAGTTTGATCCAGTAAATTGTAATTGTATTGTAATTGTAAATGTAAATTGTAATTGTATTGTAATAAACTGTTCTATATTTTGTCATTAAATAAATAAAAACAAAAACCCCAAAAAAATCCCCAAAAAAGCCCCCAAAAACTCCCCCCAAAACCAAA
>NW_009600502.1:0-297 GCF_000690535.1 Cariama cristata
AGGGCGAGGCATGAGGCGAGGAAGGGGCAGCGCTGGAAAAGGGCGCCCGAAGACCCCCGGGGCTCTGCCTTCCAGCCCGGGACACCTTCGCACCCAGGCTTGCGAGGGACCTTGGAGGAAACCCAAAGACTCTGCTGTGTATTCCTGTGAGCCCACCACCAAGCGAAGCTCCCTGGGGCCCAAAATCGTGGCGTTGTTTTGTTTTGTTTTTTTACTCTGGATGTGTGCTGTACCTCCAAACCGTGTGAGCAGTGACCCCAGGACAGGAGCAGGCAGCCTGCCCTGCTGCTGCCCCAC
>NW_009600502.1:476-11693 GCF_000690535.1 Cariama cristata
CCAACCGTTTCATTGCTCTCCCTCCTTTACAATCCCTGAACTGAATCGTACTCCAGCCGGGCACAGGTGTTGGCACCTGGATGGAGAGCTCTGATGCTCCTCCCGAGGGGCTACCGAGAAGGAGTGGGGACCCCAGGGAGCAGGGCCCTGTGCTGTACAGCAGTGGCCCCACCAAAAAGCCCGGCCCTGGGACAGGGGGACATTTTGTTCAGCCGAGGAGGACTGCATTGGCAATGTGCCTACAGCCAGCGCCTTCGCAACTAAATCAGAAAAAATGGAAGGCAAAAAGCCTTCGCACCTAACGCGGAGAAAATGGAAGGGCAGAGGGAAGGGGCTGAGCCCCGAGCTAGATGAGGGCTCAAGGGCTGTCTGTCCTCCAGAGCCCCAGGCCACGTCTACAGGTTGAGCTGCCCGCTCAGCTCTCCTGCCCTAGACTAAATTTAAGCCCCCGGGGAGGTGTGGTGTGACCCCTCCTCTGCCACTGCTGAAGCTGTTGCCTCTTCCAGTTGGGAGCAGGGCAGGGAACAGCTGGGAGCAGGATCGCACCCAGCAAATAAAATATTCACAGCAACAAACTGCACTGGCCCTGGTGACTTCCATTTAACACCCTCTCTCCAAACACAGCCTTTCGTTTCCAACAGGAATTGTAACGCAAATATTTATTTCTCCAGCCCAGCTCATGCTTTTAAAAAGGAAACTATGCGGCATCGTCTGGAGCCGGCAGAAAGCTACAGTTGTTTCCCTCTTGCTCCCCTCCATCGATCAGAGGGGGCAGCCGAAGGCAGCCCCTCTTCAGCTCTATTTTCTCCCCTGCCCACTCCCTTCCCTGGCTGGAGGACCTTGAAAGGTTGCTGTAGGGAGGCGGTAACCTGAGCTGCAGCTTTCTCTGCCCTAAGGGATGCACAAATCTTACATCCAGATGCCCACCTCCGGGTTTAATTGCCTGACGGAAGGAAAACTAGGCCGAGAGGAAGCTGGATGTGGTCTCCTGGCCAGGGCTCTCCCTGCAGTCCTCTGCCAGCCGGTGAGGCCGAAGCGTAGAGGGAACCTGCAGCCGGAGCAGCCCAGAGCCTTTGAGGGACAGGGAGGACAAGGCAGTCCAGGTGTTTGTCCTCTTCCCCTGGGCCAGTTGCTTCATATACTTTAAAAAAAAAAAAAAGCAGCTGTTTAAAAAAAAGACTGCAGCATGCTTGGCCATATCCGACTGCTGTGGAGCCAGGGTGCTGTTTCCTCCCCTCCCAGGGAGGGGTAGCCGACGCCAGCCCCCTCCCACAGCCAGCTCTGGCCGCAGTTAGAACAGCTCCTCCAAAAAAACAATAGCGGCTGCACAGTCAGATGATCACACGCTTGGCACAGAAACAAGCATTTTTCTGGGAAAAACAGGGGGTGCGAGGGCAGGATACAAGTACCCCCGCTATCTGTGGGCAGCCATCCCTGCTCTCGGTACCCCCGCTCCTGGATGTCACCTCCAGGGACATTTTCATAGATGGCCAGGAGGAAAGTCCCCAGCGTCATGTTCAGCCTGATATTTCATCTCCCCCTCTCTGTGGTGAGCGCGGTCCCACTCTGGCCTTTTAACCTCCCTCTGAAAAACAGCCTGGGGATGGTGAGTACTATTGTTTCATCCCCACTAAAACTGGGGAAAGGCAGCAGCCAGCACTCACAAAGCAGGCTTGGGCTGGGATAAGAGGGGGAGCAGTGGGGAGTGACTGAAGCACCTCGGTGCGCGGAGAAGAATCAAACCCGCACAAGTATTTCCTCTGCTCTAGTTAGCGCTGCAACCGATTTTTCAATCCCTATTTGGGAGGCACAGCACGCATCCACCCTTAGGTAGCAGGAAGACGCTCAAGAATTTGTCTTTCTGAGAAACCTTTTATTTGGCACAATCAATGCTAGCGTTTTTCAGAGCGAAACCATTCCTTCCTCCCCCTACTGAGAAAAGCCTCGAGTACAGGCTTCTGCCGTGCTCACGCCGCACAAAGCTGTGCTTGGAGGCAGGGCCCACTGCGATGCAAGGAAATTTTGTTTTTCTCAGTAACATGTGGGTGTGGAAAGCCCAGCCTTTGGATTTACAGCAGCCTGCTGCAAACTTTGTGTTACTAGGAGCGGACTGACCACAAAACTTTCATTGAGAAGGCCTCAGTAAACAGCTGGATCAAAGGCTGAAATGCCCCGATTTCCGGGGCCGGGGAGGTGGGGCTGGGGTTATGAGCAGCAGCTGCACCTCAGAGGTCTGAGCACTGTTCCTATGCTGGAGCTTTGCCAGAGGCTTCAAGAGAAGCAGGGGCAGGAGCTGAACCAGGAACCCTGCAGTGTCGGGACAGATCATTGCATTTCCCAACGCACGACTGTCTTAGCAAAGAACCAGACAATCCTGTTAAGGTCTCACAGAAGCCCTGGCAAAAAAAAAAAAAATAAAAAAAAATCCAGTGGCACTTGGAGCAAGATATTCCACTTTGGTGCCCTTTAAACAAAACCATCCTATCATCATTACCTTTGCTCCTCTCTCGGGGAGTGTGAGTTACAGTGAGAAGTGGGGAACCTTTCGCTTTCTCCTTACCCAACCGGTCTGTCCCAGCAGCCTAATTCTCCATCTGGGTCACTGCTTCATCCTGGCCCTCCGGAGAGATTTCTGGCTGAGGGGTAGACAAGTGTTCCAGCTCATAATGTCCGTTCCTCGCAGCCGCCGCGCTGCTCGGGTGACCCTTTTCTGCTGCCAGCTTTTTACTCTTCTTGCTCTCAATGATCTGCTGGAGCTGACGCCCAGCATATTCCGGTTTGGCAGTGAGCACAGTAGCGGGCACAGCGAGCCCGAGGATTTCGGGTACCATGTAGGGCCGGAGCCAGCCCACCAGCGGGGTGCTGCCAGGGGTATAGTGGGTTTGCTTGTGATAGAAGAGAAGTCCATCAACCTGTAAAAAGGGGAGAGAGTGAATGAAAGGCCAGAGCTGGAAGCTTTCGCAGGTGGATGACAGAGCACCAGATGACAGCACCGCTCTCCATTTACAGGCCAAAACTACCAGCTGGATCATTTTTCCTCAAGCAGTGCAATAAATAGCGGAAGGGAAAGAAGAAACCTGCAGAGCTCCTGTCCCGAAAGATCAGAGCAAGCCCAGCAACTGCTGGATGGCTTTAAATTGTCAAAGGCAAACAATTTCAGCCTGATGTCGGCATGGACCAGCACTTTTCCTCTGGTTGCTATGATCCCATTCTGCAGAAAAGCCATCAGATTTCTCAGTAAGGCAGCGCACAGAAAGGCCACTTTACTGGATTAAGGTTATTTTAAATAATACATTTAGTGAGTAATTAGTCAGAGCGCGTGACGCCAAGGAGCCCCAATTCGTAACGCTGCTACAGCTCTTTCAGCTGGCTTATGCAAAATAAATTCTTCATGTTTCCCAAGAGAGAACTTCTCCAGCAATCAATGACAGTTAAGGGCACTCAGGACTTTGAAGGTTTAGGCCCTAACTCTTGTGCTACTATTTCCACACTCTGCAATACTGCAGCTGGCTGACGTTTTCCCCACTTCCCCACCATGTTCAGGGATTTTCAACCCCTTTTCCTGTGCTTCCCAGGGGTGCACTCTGCAAGGTTAGATCCTGCTGTCAGGCTGACTAACGCTGGAGGCAGCGCTCCTCTTAGCTCAGCCTCGCAAGCTCTTAAAAGGCCATTTGGCTACATGTAAAAGTGGCTGAGTGGGCAGAAGAGATGAGAAAAAGAGCCCACCTCCGGCTGATTTGCTCCCAGGCCCCTCCCCAAGCCTACAGCCCCCAGAATATATAGAGCAGAATGGCACATATATTGGCAGTGAGCTGGGGCATCGGGGAACCAAGCAGATCAAGGTGATTGCTGCTGCTGTGCTGAACTGTGAGCCAGGCTGAGCAAAGAGCAGCACACATCCATCTCTGCACCATGGATGCTAACCTCCAGCAGAGTTGGGAGAGCCTCTTCCACCACTCTGTCCATAATTTTCAGTCACTGTTAAGATCTTGCAAAATAATCCCAGAAAAAGGGGGATTCCTGTGCTAGGAAAACATAAAACCAGAACAGTAAACATCATGATGACCTTGTGTAACCCTCTGGATGTCTAAAGTACAAAGCTTTTCCCTCCCCCTGCCTCCCGGAAAGACTTGGGAAAAGCCAGATTCTGCAGCACCCCAGCACCACGCCTGCACATCCAGCCGATTCCTCCAGATGCGCAGTACTTGATGAGCAACGGGGATTCTCTGGCACCCACAGGAATGTTTTGGTAAAGATCAGAGCCTGGCAAGGCTTCTGCCTTCCAGAGTGCTCCAAAGATCTTCCCCAAGCTGGAGAATTCAGTGGACTTCAGCCTGGTGGAGAGTTAGGTCATGTTCTTCCTTCCCCTGATTTCTCTTAAGTTACTCCCATATTCCTTCCAGTTCATTGAATTTGTTGGCCAGGTCCCTGCCCTGAGTCACCGCACTGACACCAGCCACATCAGAATAAGGGCTGACACTGTCCCTAAACGATGGAACCTGATGAGAAACAGGCCTGGCAGGATTTCACATTTCATGGCCGTGTTTTTCAGATTTTAGGTGCTTAACCATACTCCTGTTCCTTCACACCAGGGTTTCTCAGAGACTTTGTCTCCCTCTGCCTTCGTGGAAACCTGAACATTGTTTTACTCAGATCTGTGAGTAGGACAGTAGCTCTAAAGATCTACTCCAAAAACCACTTCAAATTCAGTGCCAGTCAACTGATCCAAAGTCCACTGAATTCAGTGGAAAAAAAATTCCGCTGAATATAGCAGACCAGGTCCTAACTCTAAGGTTACAGATTAATTCTGAAGATGAAGATCTGAAAGCACTGACCACCTCTGTTGCCACCACACGCAGGAGATCCTTGTAAGGATCACAAGATGCTGGGCCCAGGCATAAGACGACCTCTATTATACTGCGCTAATTTTGCCTTCTGAAAAGTTTATTTCGTTATGCACTGTTGGTGGAAGCCATTTACGGGGACTTCTTGGGCTCCCTCTCGTGGCACATCACAAAGAGACCCACCGTCCCCTTCATTCCTGGAAGCGGCACCACGGTTTCTGTGGGGTTACCAGTTGCTTTGAGCCAAATTACGCCACGTTTCACTTGTTGGGGTTGCACCCCGATGTATCGGCCAGAGAACCTGGGGGGCAAATCACAGCTAGATTACAAGGGAGAGTCTGATCAACTCCATCTCCCACCCCAGGCGTTTCACAACCGTCTCCTTCCCAGGCCGAAAGTTTTCTGCTCTGACCACAGTGGGGCAATACTTCTCAGCCTTTTCTCATGGGAGCAGATGCCTCAGGAAGGAATGAAGCGTTCTTCAGCAAAGATGGGAATGATTGTTCCTGCAGAGGCACGCGGAGCATTTCTAATTGAGCAAGTCAGCTGTAGGAAACCTGGGATGCCTTCTCAACACTCCCTGATCTGTGTTCAGAGTGGGGTCTGGCAAGACGAGGAAGGGGCTGGGACCTTCCGACTCTCTCTAATGACTGTCCTGGCTTTGACAAGCAGAAGGCAAAGTCAGCCCTCACAGCCAAATTAGCGTCCCTTAGATTTAAACCCGCACTTATGTTACTCGCTACCTAGGGGCAGGAGGGCACAAGAGACATGGTAAAATCAATGTGACTTTTGGCTTAGCGGAACAAGCAACCACTGTAGAGGCCATTCCTGATCCAAGGCTGAGACTGGGCACTCCACAGAAACTGCTGCAGCCACTGGAGGAGCTTCTGGCTCCCAGATGTTTGTCACCAACGCTGTGCCGGAATGCCATCACCTCCTCTATCCTCTTCCGCTTCAATGCCAAGTCAGCCAGGGCAGTCAAAAGCAGCCTGAGCTGTTTTCACAAGAGCTTCCAACTTGCTGCTCAAAACCACACAGAGCTGAACTGGGTGGCACATCGATTTGCCTGCCCTGCCCTTCTCCCACAGGTCAGCAGAGAGGCCTCAACAGCACCTACATCTAAAGCGGATGAAGCAAATGCAGGTGTCCCGTTCATCCGCTCTCGCTGGGGGAACGGGCACCTCAGAGAGCCAAGAGCAGCAGGAGCCAAAGGCAGGAAGCTGCCGGATCTAACCCAAAGCAAAAAGGAGAGCGCGCACTATCTCCTCCACAAGATCCAACAGGAGTATAGCAGGAGGACAGACTCATCTGAACCCCTCCCAGCTGCTTCTGTTACAGCTATCTGCCCCCAGCTCCAGTACATCTCAGGCACCCATCGCTAACGCCCAAACCCCTCAGAAACCATTGGGAGCTTACCACCCCCCTTTCTTTCCTGGGCACAAGACACAAGGTAGCTGGGTGCCTTGCACAGACAGGGGGAAGTAGCTAGACTAAGGAAACACAGAGATCAGAGAAAGACATCACTCTGCCCACCCCACAGACCTCTCGAGAAACACCACCACATAGGGAGCCCACCACAGAGATCCTCATGCCTGTACCCACGCAAGCCCACACAGGGCAGCAGGCAGTACCTGCTTTGGCCCTAAAAAAGGTCAGCTGTCCATCATGCTGCCACATGAGCATGAGCTACGCTGCTTCTGGAGGCAGTCTGGGTGTCCGCATCAACCCTCTCTTCCCCAAGGGCTCTTTCAGACAACAGTCAGCAGCAGTAAAGGCAGCCCAAACACAGGGAATGCTAGGGTTTAATTCTTGCCAATTAGTTTGGTTGGATGCAGCCTGTACCTGGTGACAGGGAAACAACAGCGCAGCTCAGCAAGCTCCCTGCAGGCCTTGGGAGAGCACATTCCCCAAGTGAAGGGGATGCACCCCTCTCCAAGCACTGGGAGATGCGCAGTGGGGCTGTCTCTAAGGCCGAGCTCCAGGTCCCCGCCTGTGTGTTCTCACCTCGAAGGGGAAGTCCATAGCCAGCATCTTACACAGGCTGTCCGAGGAGCAGGGGAAGTTCTGCAGGCCCACGAATTTGAACTGAAAGAGTAAGAGAGGGTTAGAAGAGACAACTGCATGGCCTAAAGCAGAACAAGTCACTGAATCAAGCACTGGTGTGAAGGCAGCTGAGAATGAAGGATTTCCCCCAGTGCAAGATCCAGCATGAGAGAGAAAGGGTGAGGGACGGGCGTCAGATGAAGTAACTAGAGAAGAGATCTCAAGCAGGGACCACATCATTAAACTGCTGGCCTTCCTGCCACAGGGTATCAGAGGGCCAAAAGCACAAACAAGCTGAAAAGAGGATTAGACCAGCTCCTGAATGGCAGGTCCCTGGGGGCCATTAACTCCATGATCTAGGTACAACCACTGGCTGATGAAGTCAGAGGGAACATGACAGGTTATCTCCAATTTCTTACTCTTTCCATAGAGATTGGTCTCTGTGATTACTATGAGTTATTGGGACAGACCGACCTCTGATGCGATTCAGAACAGCAATTTGTAAGCAAACCCCAGATCTAGAGACAAAACATCAGGACCGAGCTGTCCATTGGTGCCAGTCATATCCCACTGGAGTAACTGGGAGTGCTTCCATGAAAACGTACAAAAATCACCCTAGCCACCAGAGAGGATGGGGTGGGAATGGTCATTAGAGATAACAACCACCACCTCTCCAGCAGTACTGGATAAAGCACATACATTGCTGCAACTTTACAAATCTCTGCCCAGAAAAAGAAGATGACCTTTAAAAGACGACCCATGGATTGTCACCATGATGCCCAGACAGCATGAAATCTAGGGTGCCTAGAATTTCAGGTATTTTATCATCCCAGTTCCAAATGACCCCTTCCCTGGCATTTAATGAGAGATGCAGATGGCAGAGACTCAGTGCACAGCTCCCACATGCTCCCGATACCGTTTTTTCCAAGCATCTAAGACTGCAGGAAGGACTTTTCAGGAGAGCTGACCCTGAAATGCTCTTTTAACCAAAATAGAAAATTATGACTTCTGGGCAGGATGCAAAGCAGACAGACGTCTCCTCCTGGCTGCTGGCTCAGCCAAGAAAATCTTTCCACCCAGGAAGTGAAAGCTGAAACGAACCCCCCCCTTCATTAGGTAGCTGTCTTCTGGATGTTCCCGTTGGAGTCAGAATGGGATGTTCTCCAAGTACAGATACCTTCCCTGCTGGCACAGGAACGGTCATCCCTGTTTATGACTGATCTGCTCAACCCACAGGAGGTGCTCTGCTTAGCTGTGTCTGAGCAAGCACGGAGGCTGCACAGCGATCAAGTCCTGCTCTGCAAACTGCGCTCCATAAGCCAGGCTGCCAAATCTCTTATGTCTGTCCCCTAAAATCACCTTCCAACCTGCTCTGGGTTCTAGGTCTGACCTCCATGTGTAAGTCTTCAAAGGAAGACTTTTCATCCTTGCTCAGCAGGGACGTCAGCTGGCAATCCGGCATCCATCCTAACACCTTCAATGGTTAGTTTAAGCAGGAGGGAAGACTGAAGATTTACAGACCTTTCCCCTGGCCTTGCAAGCCCACAAAGCTACACAAGAATAAACCCATTGTAGTCAGGTTGCTGACCAACGCTGCCCCTGTAGAAACCACACTGGTTTTCCATTCCGTTTCAAGGGAAAGCTAAAACTGCATGGAAGTTAGCTGACACCCTGCAGTCTGATCTCCCTCAGCACTTTGGCTGGGGAAAAAAAAAACAAAACAAAAACCCACACATTTACAATACTCAGTGGTTCTATTTACATCCTGAACATGGCATCTCATTTCATCAGAAGTACACTTTGAAGCCTGATCTGTGAAGGATAAAAAAAAGAGAAAAAAAGCTTCCGCTTGTGAAAGAAAGTGCTGAAGCCTGCTGAACAGGAGATTATCCCCCATCCTCCTCCTCCTCTCAGTACAAAAGAACTTACTGGATTAATCCTGCTTTTCTCTCCCAGCCCTTCCTCCTCTTGGATCTTTGAGGAGAGCCAGAAGAATCTGAAGTCGGTCTGTGAAAGGAGGCAGAGGCTTAATGACTATCCACCACACATCACCGATCAGCACCTGCTGAGCATCTCCATTCCTCTGCACTTGCCCGGGAGATTTACAAACTCAGCTTCACCTGCAGAACCAGCCAGCACCCCAAATTCTGCTGCTTCCCCAGATACCCCCAAAAGATGTACCCAGTTATTCCAGTAGCCAGCAGCCCATAAGCTGTAAAGATGCTGGTGCTTAGACAAAGTACCCATGCTACTACATAGTGGGCTATGTCCAGTGCTGGCTGAAAAGCAGCTCTTGGAACAGGGAACAAAAGGGAAGGCAGGGCAGAAAGGGGAGATTCAGTACCTGGCAGTCATAAACAGGGTGTCCTCTCCAGCACATCACATCGAGGATATAGTACGTCTGCTTTGCCTCATTGTAGATGCAGTCCAAGATGCAGTACACTGCACACACAAACACTGGGAGGTCCAGACATGCTCCAGAGACTGCCTAACCCAACAGGCAAATGCCAGATCAAATCTCTCCTGCATTGAGCCTGCTCTGATGTAAGGCTAATAGAAGCTGTGACCACAAAAAGCCTTTAGCGTCAGGGGTCCAACAAGGCTACAAGGGTACCAGCCAGAGCCACAGCAAGCAAAGGTGTGTTTCAAAAAACGGTATTTATCAAACAGTAACCCCTCCTCAGGGCAAGAAAGCAACTACAAGAGGTATTAAGAAAGACCACACCGTACACAGCACTCTGTCAGAAGACAGAGAGGATGTTGAAGTTTAGAGCATCAGTTAACCAGGCAGCTAACTAAAGACGTTCTTATCTAGCATAAAGGTACCCGATATTGTCCACGTGTAGTTATCCCCAGAGTTACCCTCAGCACCAGAAAAGGGCACAGCTCCAGGGCTCAGGTGAGCTGGAGGAGCAGCACCAAGCCTGCCAGCACACACACTCATAGAGAGAAGCAGGCGGTTCCCCCCTCTCTATCCCAAATGCTTCGTCACACCATTACCTTTCTCGCTTGTTGAATTGTGCCGGTTCCCTCCTGGCAGCAGGGATGGGAACCTGTTGACACAGAAGCCACTCTTGGTGTAAGCTGCTGTTGTGCCCTGTGAGGAAACGGTAGAGAAAAAAAAAAGTCATGCCAGACACGCGGGCTAGTCTTATGTTGGTTGGAAACAGGTACAGGTCTTTACCAGATGGTGAGACATCACCACTGTTGCTGCTTACCCTGGACGCCACGACTAGTGCCCTTTTCCCGACGGGACACACCACTACAACCCACTCCTGCTCCAGATCCAAGGGGACGTCGACCAGCCATTCTGACAGCATCAGCTATGGAGAAATCCAGGAAAAAAAATCAGTTAGTAGCAACCCTTCCAGAGTCACGGAAAACTCACAGCTCAAGGATAAAGCAAGAAGGTTTCGACTTGGCTTCAACAGCTACACTGGGTGCTTCAGAGGCAACTTGCGTTGCTCATCACCCTGCAGAATGGCACCAAAGGGGCTCCCCCCCCACCCCCAACCAACCTGCATAACAGACTCTCCCTCAAGTCCTTCTTTTGCTTCCCAGCTGCTAACTAAGCTTCAGACTACAGAATGGGGCTCACAGTCCTCACCTGGGCACCCCTACACCTTAGTCCCCACTCCAGCCTCACTTCAGCACTTTAATTCATGCATTTATTTTTAAATACATGGCAGACCTTAGAGATTCCTAAAGATTAGGAGTAAAGAGCCCAGACAAGTTGACCTCTTCAGAAATTGCATGGCCACGATCACCTGAGAGGCTGTGTGTCTTCAGGACCAATACGGCACCAAGGCTGATAAAACCCATCAACTGAGGTTTCCCTTCCTTCCCGGTGTCCCAGGCATGGGGAGGGACAGAAATCTTTAACCGAGTGCTGCATAACAGGATACAAAAGCTGCTAGCTGAGCTGAAATCTCCCAAAGCACGCAGGCAACCCATCTCCACCTGTCCGCCATTTGAACGCAGCACGTCTCAGAGCCAGAACCGAGGCACAGTTCCCCTCTGAGCACCAAGCCAGGCAGAACACGTCACTCTCAGCCCCAACGCAGCCATCACCATACCGCTCACCATGCCCAGCCTCACCACCCCACACCCCTCACCCTGCCTGGCCCTGCATTCACACCCACAGCCCCTCGCAGGGGGGCAGGCAGCTCCTCACCTGATTGGCGTAGCGCTTGGGCAACTTCTTGCCAGCATCCACGTCCATCTCCTCTTCCTCCGCATCTTCCCCCTCCTTCTCCTCGCCCTCACTCTCCATCCCTGCCCAGTCGTCCTCCGCCAACCTCCTGGCATGGTTCACGTAGTCCAGCCGCCT
>NW_009600503.1:0-1128 GCF_000690535.1 Cariama cristata
GAAAGAAAAGGGTTGGAGTTATTTTCTGTTCCTGCCAGTAGCCTGGGGATAATGCAGCCTGCTCATTTCCATGTGCAGTGGTGTTAAGGAGATGATTCAGTCTTAATGAAAAGGAAAAGCTGTCCCATGAGCAAGTATAAGCTTGTATACATGATATGGGTTTAGAGACAAGGTATGGATTTAGGGACATGGTTTAGTGGTGGACTTGGGAGTCCTAGGCCAATGGTTGGACTCAATAATCTTAAAGGTCTTTTCCAACCTTGATGATTCAAAGATTTTATAAGCCGTCTGACTTCAGAGGTCTGTATATCTGTCTATTGCACATGTGTTGTTTAACAGACTTCAAATTGTGACTGGGAGAAAAGTTATTCTTCTCTTCATCACTGACTTATTGCAGGGTGAAATTCTAAAGCCAAAGTTTTCCAAATTGGATATCTAGAGCTAAATTACTAGATCAAAGTTTTGATATCCAGAAAGTGGAAGCACCCAAAGTAATGACCTTCAATTTAAAAGTCACCCAAAGAATAGAAGAAACTGCTTGCCTTTTTCTGTAAACCATACATATAAATCACAACTGAACACTCATCTGTGTCCAGAAAAGCTCTATGTAATTGCAAAATGTTATATTTTTCCTCTTGATGACATTTATTTAATAACTCAAACTAATGCTCCTTCCTTTTTCAAGGAAAAAATACATGCAAACATAGCATACATTTTCTGCATCTGTGTATAAGATGAAACGCTTAAGGATTAATATGTAGTAAATTAAAGAATCGGTATGTAATACTTTTACATCAATTTAAGGTACAAATGTCCCTTAAAAGAACAGGAATTCAGCATTGTACATTGTGTTTACCAGGACAGTTTCTGTTGGACAGTGTGCTTTCCTCATTTCCCAAATAGTCTTCCCACTGCAGAACTGTTTTGTGCTAAGCTGTCATCCTAGTTTCCAAGGTAGTACCTCAAATTACACAACATTTCTTGGGCTTTAAAATTGTTTTTCATTTGGTTTAGTGAATTCTTTTACTAGAAATAATTAATTATGTGATTTTATTAAAGCAATTATAAAGCACCAAGAAATTTACCAGTCCTCATTCTTGTGAGATCTTACAGCTGGCTTCAGGTCCA
>NW_009600504.1:0-8141 GCF_000690535.1 Cariama cristata
AAAAAAATTATTCTTACCAAGATGACCTGGAAAAGAACTGGAAAAAGATGGATTTCTTCCACAAGGCTGTAAAAACATATTTTAAGATTTATTTTAAGAGAGAGGAAGTGAATTCTTATTTACACACTAAATTCACAAAAGGAGCAGAATAGTAGAATAGCTGTTGCCAAAATCCATGACCCAGAACCTCAGTCTTTGACTAGCACTCAACAAAAATGAGCTCTACTTCAGTTATTAAATAGAAACAGCAATGTTCTACTGCTTTGGAAACTACTTCTACGTCTGCTTCACTGATGCGATTCAAGTGAGTGGAACAGTAATTAAATCAGTATTTTTAAATGGCAGAAATTAATAAAAATTCAGAAATATAATGCTATACATACTATGAAACAGTCAGTGTGCACCATTAACAATTTGAATTAATAGACTCAGTGCACATAGTGAAATCATAAATATGCTGTGTTTTTTAAAGTATGCTACATTAACTAATTTCTTGGGTTTAATGTATTAATATACGATACATTTGTCAGCCACTTCTCTTGACAATAATGAGGAGTGATTACCCAAAACAATTTAACTATATTCTCCTGAATTTCAAAATCAGTTACAAACCAACATGTATATACTTACAAGAAAAAAGAATATTCTCAGAAAACCAGTAATATTTTATATTAATGTAATCTGGTTTTAGAACCCAAAACACTTTATATTTATTAGTAAAGCACATGTCTCTCACAAACACTATGACATATGAATTATATGATTACATACTCTTTCCTGTATTATACCGTCTAATTTGAAGATGATTGTCCCTTTTCCTTACACACTGTACCAGATGCCTATTCACCAAACACCACAGAGAACACAAAATTGCGTGTTTTGAAGATTTTCTTTCGTGTCTTTATAACATTACTGAAGTGCTTCATAAAGAATAGGTGTGTTTAGCCTTGTGATCCAGCTATGAGATAACATTGTATTATGAAGACCACGTAATAAACACGGAACTCAAACGCAGAGAGCACCTCTGAAAGCGTTGAGGAGGTTCACTATGGCTGTATGCTCAACGTGAGGCAGATGCTTTTGCACACTTGTTCAGGGAACTCAGCATACAACATACTACAAAATTGTCTTGCAAGTAGTATGTCAGTTAAAAACACAAAGTTATACAATACACTTTATGAATAAACAGGAGTTATATTTGAGTAAAACAAGCATTTAGTTTCATGTTTGAAGCTTTACAGTGTAATACCCTATACTCAATTCTGGTACAACAATAATCAGATTAATTCTGTTTAGTAAACTCTTTGTTAAAAAGAACCCACATGTTCCTAAAATTACATGTTTCCATTTAAGAGTTTTTATTCAGGTCCAGTAAGCAAAGAGGAGAAGGTGTTATTTTCATGGATAGTGTAAGCTAAAGCACTAGACTGTGATCTGAAGCAACTAAAAGGAATTGCATATTCTCTTCTGGAAACTTAATGAAAAAATTGAAAGGGGGATAGAACAAACATCCAAGGGTCATAAAATCAAAACGCTTCATTTAGATTAACGTCACCCATCAGAGCCCTAATCATTCATATTTGCTGAAATCACATTATGTAAAGGAAATATAATAAGGAATGAAAGGTATTCTAACAGAACAACTGTATCTATGAAGAACTAAGAATTACTTAGAAGTCAGATCTGTGCATTAAGTATAAAAAAATGGTTCGCTATTTCATATTGTTTTCCTATTTCTCTGATCCTTGCATTCAATTAAGTGTAATAATGATGACCATATAGAACGTATATGAAGTCAGAATGGGAGCGGGGGCTTAGTGTTAAGAAGACCCATTGCATTGTACAGGACTGGCACGTGGACCTAGAGATGAGTAAAACACATCCACTAAATTGGTCAAAACATAAACCAAAACAATACAATTTTATGCATTTATATAAACATGTTTAATGTAACTAAGTAACAGCCTTGTTCAACCAAATGTGTTCATTTTTTCTTGCACACACAAATGTATAAAAGCACAAGTTACACCCAACAGACAGAGAAGTGTTTATGTAAGGACAGAAACTCATTATCTCTGAGTTAAGAAGCTTGAATTTAAGGACAACTTCTGTTCTTACTAAGTTGATGGAAAAAAATATCCATATGCAATGGAAGTCCCAAGAATTTCCTTACATAGGTCAGAAGAACCTGAAAGCTCTCCTCCTCTGTGCCATCTAACAACCCTCAATAGAGAGTTATGGCATCTTGGACATAGCCAGGTCACAAGAGAGTCCCATGATTGCAGATAGGAAGAGTTCTTATATTTGAGGTTCCTTTTCCAGACCCTAATCTACCAGTTAAATTAGAAGCTTAGACCATGCCTGCCAAACAGAATTTTGCTGATGTTGGAATAAGAGTGCTGAATGTAAAAAAGGTCATTTAAACATCACAGACTCCCCAAAAGAGCAACTACTGTAACAGTAATCATACCGACAAAATGAAGTTTAGACAGCACAAACCTTCTTATGCTTAGGGCATATTGGAATTACTTACCCCAGCAAAAGCTGCTTACTTTGCTACGTAAGCAGCTTAAACTGAGAACACATTGGCAGTAAAATACAAATACCAAGAATACCTAAGCAATCCTGGTTTAGGCAAAACCTAGAAAAACACTTTTGCGGTAAAGAGTAAATTACGAAACAATTGGTTTAAAAAACTGTAAGCAGTCCCAACTGTCACAGCATTACAAAGTCAGCTATACTTTGTGCTGAGATAAGCTAAGACAAAACTAGAGCATATATGGCTATTCTTAAAGGCCACCTGCAAACCTTTATGATTGAAACAAGAAATAGCTGCAGCCTTTAAAAAGAATTATACACATAACTCAGCTAAAGCATAAAGTCACATCAAGCAATGTATTAAGACACAGTTTAAATCTGATGTATCCCAACTTTGCATATATATGCATGAGAGTGACATTACTGCATTCGTCATTGCTATTTTACATGGTTTTACAAAGGCAATCTCTTAAAGCACTTGAAAGAGGAGTTTAGCTATGGAATGTATTTCATAGAACGGTCGTATTCTAAATCAAACTCAGTTTGGTGGTTCTTAGACTTTTTAAAAATTTATATTAAATTACGTCCTACCCTGTTTGGAAAACACACAGAATCATCACCATACATATACAAGCAAATCATAATACTAAATATCAAATACTTGCACTTTCCGCTCATTTAAATCTACATCCAAATAAACAACATTGGCTCAAAATAACTGATTATCTGATTTTATGACTTGCCATCAGTATAATCTGAATTTTTAACATAATATTTTCAGAATGAGACTATGCCTCCAATTTTGCTTTCAAAAAGCATGCAACATCTGTTTTTCTAAGATATCCTAAACTGCCTTCTTGCAAAACACAAACCTACTGCAGGACACCGGACACAGATCAAAGGCTTTTTGTTACAGGTATGATCCCTTAACAATTCCAGGCACCTACTTTGAAGCAAGAGCCTTACAACAGGACTTCTGGTTTAGAGTTTAAGCTTTCTGTCCTGGCACGGGCATACAAAAGGACGTCCCCTATATCAGGGTGTGAATTTACACTGCCTTGCATTTGCTTCTCATAGGAGTAATTCTGTACACACTATGAATGCAGTCTTGAGGAGAGAGCATAAGGCTAACTCCTTTCTCATTAGGCATCAAGAATATCTCCATTGGTTTCCTATACAGAATTCTTTGTCTGATGAAAATGTGATGAGACATTTCAGTTGTATATGTTCAAGCTGGGTATCATACCAAGTTAGGGGGAAAAAAAAAATAACAAACCACAGAGTGAAATCAATAAAACTTCTGATCTTGTGCCATGGACAAAGCAATTTAATAATGTTACTATTTTATTCCTCTAATTAAAATTCTTTAACAATGAAACATTCTTATGTAGCCTTTTTTAAACTTTTTTAGTAAATTCTCTGCTCAAATACAAAACTATAAATTCTACATATCCAGGTTGCTGTTTTCCTCATTTATAGGTAGGATTTACCTGTAGGCAGGCTATACCTACAGGGGCAGATGATCACTAAAGAAAGGAAACAGGGCAAAATTATTCTGTAAAAATGTAGAGCTGTGAATTTTCCAAAACACTGAGATTTGTGCTCTTAAGTCAATACATTTTCAAAAATCAGTATATTATAGTATTGTCACAAGTTTTTTTATAAAAAAGCCGCAGACTGCTACACTTGGAGTAAATGTCACTAACTAGTCTTTTACTTCTCATTATACAGAATAAATACCTTTTCCAGAAGGACAGCAATGCAAGAAACAAGACATCCCTCACAACAAAAAACAGCAGTTAATACACAAATGAAATTTGATTTTGACCCCCGACAAATGACTTAAGAACTCATGCTCTTTACATCATGATGCACTGCAGTCTGCTGATGTTGATGTCTGTATTTTTGGTCCAGATGGTTCACAAAAAAACCCAAACCCACAAGTGTGCAAATGTTTGTATTATCAAATTGAAAAGCAGCAATAAAGGCTACAGAATGAACACAATAGTCAACATATCCACAACCTCATGCCACTTTAGCAGAACAGAAGCCAGAAAGTTGGTGGAAATATTCAGCTGGAAACTCCTCCATCTCAATCTCATACAGCAAGTAAATTCAAGGATATGAGTTTAAGTTGGAATAGTCTCTTATGGCCATTGGTACCTTGAATAAATTAGAGAAGAGTTCACAGAAATTTGCTCTGAGTGAATCCCAAATAATAAAGCCCCACCACTAAACCAGAAAGTTTCAAATCATCTTACTGCCACCCTTTCAGGTGGACTTTTGGCCTTTCTGCAGGCAGAAAATTATGTTGGATATAGAATTAGTTTTTTCTTTAATGCTTAACTTTCTGTAGTAAACTGAAAAGGAAGATAAACACAATAAAGATCTGTATGTAAAAAAAGATACACATCTTCATTATCTGATGATTATATTTTAAAGATCTTTCACAAGTGTGTAACTAATATTGAACATGGGAAACCTAACAAGGCTGACTGCTATTCATAAACACAAAGGAACAAGATTTGAGAATTAAAATAAATGTACAACTCCACTGTAAGAAAAATATCTGAAGTAGGATATCTCTTCTTTCAAATATCTTGAATATTTACTACAACTGTCAAGTATGTGAAATTCAAGGAAAATATTTTTAAATAAGTATAACATGAAGATTTTTATTAAATTTACTGATCCATAGCAGTTTTGGTTTTATCATGTATCAGCAGATGAATTGTTAATAGCTTCCAGTAATTATGCAGTGAAATGAAACAGGCTTACTTTCAGTCCCAGCATAAGCTCAAAAACTGTGGCACACATTTATTGGAAGGGTGT
Source organism: Cariama cristata (assembly GCF_000690535.1). Lineage (NCBI taxonomy): Eukaryota > Metazoa > Chordata > Aves > Cariamiformes > Cariamidae > Cariama > Cariama cristata. The sequence goes on from NW_009600504.1 coordinate 5,371, forward strand.
CAACACAATCCCAGTCATTTTGCCAGCAGTTTCAGCAAGCTTACTGAGGGAGAACAGTTTGTATTTTCAATTCCTGTTCACTTTCCAGCTTCAATATTCATATTTTCATAGGAATATTTGCCTTTTGATATGTCTAAACCACAATGTATTGTGCTTCACCAGTTTCCCATTATTTCATACAATTTTACCCTTTCCTATTCACAAGTAGTATAGAATACCTAACCAACAATCCTAAAACAAAACGTCCCCCTTTTTAATATAAAATCATAACACAAAATGATTCCTAGTCAGTGAAGCAGTAATTGCAAGCAGGCATGAAAACGATATTAATTTTCTTTAAAAAATTAGAAGTGAAATATATGTATTAACAGCCCCAAATATTACAGACCTACAACATGGTATAAAAAAAGAAAATACTCCAAGAGCTAGAGGAGCACTATGGGTTATTGTCATTTAAAAAAAAAGTTTGAAGCTCTCTGACAAAGTTGCAGCCTCTGCAACTGTGCTCTGCACATTCAGTGGCAACATAAAACCTTTGCCTTACTGGAATGATATCAATTTCCTGGTTTTTAGGGTATAACAATCTTTGTTTCACTTTTAAAAAGAAGTTACATTACATTTGGCTCCTTAAAAACATCCAGTTAAAAAGACTGTATTTCTTTCCCTTGAGTACTAAGTCCTGAGGGATATTTTGCTTGAAAAATTTATATTAGTATTTCCATTATGTGTTACCTTCGTGGTCTCTTGATACCTATGAGTTGATGCTTCCTCCTAGCTTTGAAAAAGAACTGACTTAGTCTAAAACATTAAAAATACATGTTCAAGCCCTTTTCAACAGTCTATTTTCTTCCTTGCTGAGATTATAAAATATCTTCATTCACTCTAATATCAAGGATTTGAGATTTAAGCCCATAGCGTTCCAATTCACGTTGTTGATTACACTCTACAAAGGACAGATTACTTCTCTGAATAGACTATCTGCAAAGTGCTAGGATCTATAAAGTAATATACCAGGCTATTCTTAGTCGACCAGTACGATCAGAATTAAAAAAAAAAAAAAAAAGCAGCCTTCCTCCCAAGGTTAGATATTTACTTTTTTTTTTTTAATATACTGACTCTAGCTTTCTGTATGTAATAAATTTAGTTGGTTTCATTGTGAGCTACAAAACTAGGCCAATATTGCCAGCGACAATACCTACACACCACAGTTTTTTTCAGTTTGTTCAGTGACATGTTTCAATATGGATATATGGTTGATAATTTTTCTATTCAACCTATCTCTAAGAAACCAAAACAGGAAAACTATGCATTGATTTACATATTATACAAACTTGCAGAAAATGACAGAAACTGATTTACAAAGCCATAAACTGACACTAACTGTAGTTTTGATTAATTCAGTCTTCCATGATCATTCTACAGAATTTTTTTTTTCCTCTCACTGTGCATAACAATCAAAACTGTATTCTGAGCTCTACATGCTTGTTACTAGAAATTAGAATTTATTGGAGAGCAAAAGCTCCATTTGGGGACAATTTTCAAAATTTAAGGTAAAACTATACCACAAATTGCAAATACACTCAAAATCATTCTATTCAAACTGTCTTAACACATTTTAACATTAGATTTATTTCACTCTGAAAGAAAACATTTGCAGGAAAATTAAGCTGTACTAATTTGTTCAGTCTTAGATGAAATAACTGGATGATTGTCCTTTCTGCTAAAGACTGACTTAGGAGACTTATTTCCAAGTCCTTGGATTTAGGTATTAAAAAAAAAAAAAAAACATGAGCCAGAAAACATTGAGAGAATTTGGGAATGGTAGCATTTCTGAGTTGGATCTGCATGAGAATTTAGGCATCCTCATGGTTCTAGAATTTCCAGTCATAAAAAGTAAAAGCATCTATCTTTATGTATGTGGAGAATATGGGTCTGAAATCAGATTTGCAATATTCAGAACACCGAGCAGGGATCTGGTTGATCTAGCCAATATGAAGGCTTAAAATGCTCGTATCTTCCAGGTTCAGTAATCAATACCCATTTAGGATTCACAGTCTCATGCATTACTCCACTTTTCTTTTTAAAAAAGGCAGTTTGGGGGTTTTGTTGTGTTTTGTTTTAACAGTTACCAAATGTCTTCCTTAGAAGCATAAGAGACTCAGATTCCAAACCTCCTCTTCAACCCCAGCCTTCTCTCTTCAGGAAAATTTAGCTAGTCAGTAGGCTAAGTTCACTCTAGAGAGGGTTACGCTCCAACTTCTCTTTGTGAAGCTGAAGAGAAAAAGATCCTGAGGTTTATTAGGCCACAGAAAGGGAGAACAACTTTGTCTCCTAGTTTTTTCAGTTCATCACCTGGCAAGGTGAAATCTTTAATCTCTGGTGATATTTACGTATTTAAAAAAAACCATACAAATATTTACAAATATGTAAATTCTGCAAAAATCCCTTTTTAAGGACTTAAATCCTTTTTTGTAAAACAGTCTTGCTGTAAGGGTCCTAATTTATAAGTTCTCAATTGAAAAACAAACAAATAAGTACATTTACATCCTTTTTTTTTATCATAAATTAGCTTGGAGAGGTTCTAACAGCAGCATTTTTCTTTGTGGGGAATGCATACGAGCGGCTGAGGGAGCTGGGGTTGTTTAGCATGGAGAAGAGGAGGCTGAGGGGAGACCTGATCATCCTCTACAATGACCTGAAAGGAGGCTGTAGCGAGGTGGGGGTCGGCCTCTTCTCCCAAGTAACGAGTGATAGGCAGAGAGGCACTGGCC
>NW_009600504.1:8172-12140 GCF_000690535.1 Cariama cristata
AAATGGCCTCAAGTTGTGCCAGGAGAGGCTTAGATTGGACATTAGGAAAAATTTCTTCACCGAAAGGGTTGTCAAACATTGGCACGGGCTGCCCAGGGAAGTGGTGGAGTTCCCGTCCCTGGAGGTATTTAAAAGGCGTGTAGATGTGGTGCTTAGGGACGTGGTTTAGGGGTTGACTTGGCAGCGCTAGGTTAATGGCTGGACTTGATCTTAAGGGTCTTTTCCAACCTAAATGTTTCCATACGGTCAGCTGCCTCAAACTGAGGTGTCAGTAAAAAATAGATTATAGACAAAATTAACAAAACGAAGAGACAAATCACCAGGACCAGACAGCACCCATCCAAGAGTTCAAAAGGAACTAGAGAAGAAAATAGCTGTTAACTGTACCGTGTACTTTGTTTAAATCTCTCTGCTTTCACAAGAGAGATTTAAAAGGCAGAAAAGATGATGTTATCGGATGCTAACTTTCGAGAAAAGTCAAATGGCGGGGTGAAAATCTGGGTATTACAGACATTGTAAGCTGAACAAATAAGTAGAAGGTATTCTAAAGAACAGAACTGGTGAGCATGCACAGAGCAAGAACCAAGACACACGTTTTAAATGGATGAAATGTCAAATCCATGACAGATCTTTGAAGAAGCCAGACAGCATGCAGACAAAGGAGAGCTGGTGGATACTCTATTCTTCGAGCTTTCAAAATGTATTTTATAAGGATCCCTGCTAAAAGCTCTTAAAAAATAGGCAGGACTGTTCAGATTGCAAAAGGTACAGCTAAAGGAGACAATATGCCAGAAATTTATGAAGTAGCATGTGCTTCTTTTTCACTGTAAGAACTTGACATTAAATTAAGTGGCGAGTGCCAGATTAGACAAAGAAATCCAAAGAAAACCCCTAAAGATGATAAATCTTCATATGGAGGTAATTACGCTATGGAATAGTTATTAATGCCGGAAGTTCTTTGTCAAATGTCTTTTTGAATCCACTAAAATGAAATGAAAATTACTCATCAAATGCTACTATCTACAGAACACCACATCTTCTTACATGGCTTCTGGAAAAGCAACTCACAGGGGGCTAAGAAGCCTGCAGAAAGTATCACCTCTCGCTTGCCTTCTACCTATAGTCTTCTCTGGGCACGTACTGTTGAACCCAAGACAATGGATTGGATGGTGGTTTAGACTTGCTTCATTCTGAACACAGGATCTGTGGCAGAACTGAATTCAATCAAGTCTGCAACTGCAGCTGTAGCACCCTAACCAGCTGACCCTTCCTCATTACCTGCTTATTTTTTATTTGCTATTTATATTCACAGTGGCAAAAGTTCACTATTGAAAGTAAAAATAACCAAGAACAAATGGTATTTTCTCCTGTTTAATGCTTTACATTAAAAGAGTAAATACGTGAACCTTACAATGTGACATTTTTCAATAATTGACTTGAGTAACATCAGATAGTAGCCTCCAATTTTTAAAACTTAGACATTCAGCAATTGATCAGCAACACAAAAGAGGAAACAAAATTACAGGTTTAAGGTTAATAGCCAATTTCTTTACTAAAGGGGAACTTTTATAAAATGTAACACTAAGGACTTGTGTTTTACATTAAAAATGGTGATTAGTATTACAGTCAGTACATGACTAGACTATGAGAACCCACTTGCAATAATGAACTCTGACCACTGCCTTTGATATGAATTACAATGATGTGCAACTTGACAACAGTGTTATTAGCTGACACACAACTTAACATTTCAAGAGGGAGTCTGTTTCTGGGTAAATCTTCCTGTCTGGTGTTATTCAATAAAGCAGCATAAATGCAAATACTATATCAAATATTAGGAAAAGCAAAGATCATATGATTTCTTTGCTGTTTTATATTAGCATCACTTCTCTAACAAGAAAAACGGGGGTTTTACATCTCAGTTTTCACAGATGTGAAACTAGTGTAATCAGAATCAGGTTAAAGATCTACATAAATATTCCCCAAAGTTCTAATAAAACTGCATCATCCTCTGACAATCTCTCTCAATCCATCTGCATTGTGATTTTCTCACTAATGTTGTACACTTCTAACATGTAATTCTAGTGTCCACTTCAGTTGGACTAGGCCTTATAGGCTTACCTGTTATCAGAACTACTCCATATTATTTTATTCATACTCATTACAGAAAACAAGAACACACATAAAACCAAAGAAGTAATTGAGAAACAAATAAATCTACTTTTTAAAGTGTACACTTCAACCTTAAACTAGGAAATTAAAATTACTAATGAGAACAACAAAGTATTTTTAAAGCAGTTAATATAAGCTCGCATTAATCAATTAACCAGCAAAGGAAAGCACTGAAGTCTTAGCCCTCCAGTATAACTGCAAAGAAACTACAGCAGATTCAAAGATAATCTATGCACAATGCTAACAAGTACTTGAATCACAATTCTACCAATACAAACTGATTAAAAGCACCACATTGCACTCCAAAGAGTTTGGAGGTTTTCTGTTTGCTTTTTTGAAATCAAGGGCATGGATATTAGATAGGCCATACCGGCCAAAAGAGAGCACATGCCTTGAGTAATTCCGAGATCCACACATACTGATTAGTTAGCCATCAAACCAAAACAGAATTCATTCCGATCTAGCCTTCACTATAGCTTGTACGTGGTTCCTGGTTTGTTCACTAGCAGTTTGTGCAAATACGAATATATTATTCATCTCTGTCACGCTTTCAATTGTCACAGAAGCATCATAAAAGATTAAAAAAGAATGCTTTCATCTTTTGTAATAAAAACAGTAGGAAAACAAATTAAATTTCCTTCATTATGTTTTTTTATCTTGTGCTTATTTCAATCAAAGCCAGTCAGTATGGTACGCAGTGATTTCTTAGCCATACCACTACCAGTCACCACGAACAGACAATGGTGAGTGCAAGAACAACCCGATTTTCTGGGCAGATTGAGGAAGAGGAAGAGCTGCTGTGTGCACGTGTATGAGAGAGAGCGATGCTTCCTTATTATTACCAACAAATGCAGTTTAAGTTCTATGCCACCTTTTTTTTTTTACCTCTGTCCATCACAGCCTTAATGTCCCTTTCTTCTTGTTCCAAAGTTAAGAAAGATACTTTTAAACACACTGAGTGTTCTTATACCAAACGTTAAAATCCATATTTAGTAACTTAAAAGGGTAGCTATATTTGCAGAAAACCTGAACAGCTTTACAGTGAATTAACTGGTCTAAACCTTTTACAAACACATCACCTTTGTGCTAGTACAAATATGCTTAGCTGGACAACAGTTTTGATAATGTTTTGGTATTTATTTTTTGTAAGTTTTTATGACAATTTTAATGTTAAAATTCTTATGGTTTTGTCTCTAGTGTTTCATTGGCTAAATCCATATTAAAATAAACAGGATCATATAAAATTGGCACAAAAGACATAAGATTGTGATCCATAGCAAATACTCTCCAAGGATTTTCTCTTAAGTGCTAGTCAAAGTAGTATCATAGAGAGATCTAAGTTATTGTTAATTCCTAATAAAAAAAAAAAATGAAAAGGAAAGAACTCAGAACAACAGAGAATGTGTCGCTGTATCACCTCACAGAAGCGGGGCTGTGTTCAGTCAGAGCCATCAGCAGTTTCAGAGCATACACTGGTACCGGGTCCGGAGCCATCAGAATGCGCTCATACCTGAAAGGGAAGGAGAAAAGAGGTAGCAAAGGGGGGGGGGAAAAAAAAAAAAAAGTGAAGAGATGTGTGCTAAAAAGCTGATACTGAAAATATATCATTTCCCACTTCCAAACTTTATAATAACTACAATGGAAACACAATGCTGTTTGGAACTGTAAAAAGCAATAAACAAGACTCACTTAGACATAGTATTTTAAAATCAGAAGCAGATTAACTTTAAAAGCAGAATTAGTAAACAAACACATTTTTTAGAGAGATACGCAATTATAAAATATGTAATACATAT
>NW_009600505.1:0-1205 GCF_000690535.1 Cariama cristata
GGAATCAGACCTCTTCTCTACAAAGTCCAAGTGTTTTGGCTATTTCTGAGTACTTTTTTCATGCAAAATATAATCTTTCTGCAGATATCCACTCCTTCCAGAGAGCTCTGGGGTCCGGCATCTCTCACACTCGTTGGGGTCGGGCATTCATGCCAAGAGCTCCTTGGGGTTGCTCAGCACCTGGGGGTGCGTGTGGGGCTGGGGGGGGTCTTTGCCACCCCCTCCTGTGTGGGCTCTCTCCGTCCTTCCCTGGGACACGGTGTGTCCCCTGTGCAAAAAGGCCTCAGCTCCGTGCCGCAGGACTGAGCGGCGCCTGATTAAGCTGAGCTGAAAATCAGGAGCGAGATTTGTCCCTGCGAGGAGCCTGGCGGATGCCAGACCCTGGCGATGTCAGCTGGCCGTGGCAGAGAGTGGGGGGCAAGCGGGGTTCAGCATCCCCTCAGTTACCCAAACCAGACTGCAGGCACCCACTTGAGGTCCCATTAGAAATAACATATATATGTCCATATAAACCATACGCATCCATATACACCATACGCATCCGTATAAACCATACGCATCCATATAAACCACATGCATCATTATAAACCATACGCATCATTATAAACCATACGCATCATTATAAACCACACGCATCATTATAAATCATATGCATTATTATAAATGATACGCATCATTACAAAACATATACATCCATATAAACCATACACATCATTATAAATGATACACATCATTACAAAACATATACATCCATATAAACCATATACATCATTATAAACCATGCACATCATTACAAAACATATACATCCATATAAACCATATACATCCATATGAAACATATACATCCCTATAAAACACTCAAGCTCTGAGGAGCTTAGAAACAGTAAAAAAAACCGCAAACCCCAAACCAAAATCCTTATTTCCCTCAAAAGCGGGGAGCAGGGAAGGGGTTTGCCGGAGGTCACCGGGGATGTCGGGGCAGCCTGGGAGCCGGGCGCTGCGGGAGGGGAGCGGTGGGAAGCAGCGGTGGGAGCCGCGGGAGGGCACCGACCGTATCCCGGCCAAATAATTTCTGTGATGTGTGACGACTCTGTAAAAAAACGCCTAAACAGGATTAGAGGCTTTCATGGAAATTTATCTCTGGAGTAAGCCAGGAAGAGGCACATAAAAGCTTTCAGCCCTTTCTGAAAATAGTCCTCTGAGCG
>NW_009600506.1:0-465 GCF_000690535.1 Cariama cristata
AAGAAAGAAAAAGTGGGAACTTGGCGTCTGAGGTCGCTTTTCTGGTTTGTTGCTTCAAGTCTGCCCTTCCACCGGTCGAGAGCGAGCTGTAGGAAATGCCGGCATCCAAAAAAAACTCCTTCCAAAAGACAGAAATAAACTAAACCCGCACTTTTTCTCCAAGTGGAGATGAACGAGAAGGAGCACAGAGCTAACCTCCCCCTTGCTGCCAGCTGTCTGCCAAGCCTGGGACCCGATCCCAGATTTACAGCACTTGCTCCCTTGAGCAACGTCCGCAGAATTAAAACCCAGCAGCTGAGTTACGGATCGAGCCCAGGAAAACCGCATTTTGGTTAAACCAATCTCTCGGGACCCTTGGTTTTATGTGCCAACTTCTGCCCTTGGAGAGGGGGTGTGTGTGTGTGTTTACGGCCCATTTACAGCCCCCCTCCCAACTGCTGCTTCTAAGGGGAGCACTAACAGCCC
>NW_009600506.1:507-1812 GCF_000690535.1 Cariama cristata
CAGGAGTCACTACATTTTTTGTAAAGTGCCTCCTGACGTTAAGCCCTGTGTACCAAGCGCTCTGTATTTTTTCCGTTTCCTGTGGTAATTGACATGTAATATCTCTGTTTATAGCTAGCTTGACAGATCTATACAGATGTATATTCTTGCTTAATTTCAGAGTTATATATACTCAGCGCATACTAACTACAGAAACAGTAAATGAAATCTGGGAATTCCGTTGTGCAGCAAGTCGGTGCAGGGCTCTTGCTATTATTTATAGAAAATGTTATGTCTTTATTTTGGGAGCTCTTACTAGAGAATTGCCTTATTAGGAGTCTCAAGAGGAGATCAAACTGAAAGAATGGAGAAAGTATACTCAGCGCGACAACCAATAATCTTTCATAAAAATCTGTTCGTATATATAATTTCTAAAGTTAAAAGTTTAATGTGAGACCAACAACCACAGGAATCATTTAATAGAAAAACTGCGGCTTTACGACTTTCACCCAGGCTGTCAACAGGAGATACAAAATAACCCCAATTTAGCAGAAATAGTTTGGTTTCCATTAGCGTTTCTCTTCGCACGCAAAGACGCATAAACCGTGCCGGGTTTTACCGCAACTCGCAAATACCGCCGTTAAATGCACGACACAGAGCTATGCAGATGCCTATAAAATAAGTAGCTAATTCATCTAAAAAGTTGGTGACAATGCAGCACTTCAAACATTTTGGCTAATCGTTTTATATCACCCGGGTTTCTTTTAAATCTGTCATCTCCACAGTAAGGAAGAAAAAACTGACTCCAGGCATTCACTTAAGATAACGCTTCTTCCTTTCCCAGGAATTGGGGTCGGGGGTGTTTATTTCGCGCCGGTTTTCTTTTTTGTTTTGTGGTTTTTTTTTTTTTTTTTTTTTTTTTTTTTTGAGGGAGGGGGAGGTGAGACGACTTTATTGCTTTGGGTTTAAACACATGGCATTTTTGAATTTTTTTCCTTAATGAAAAGGAAACGTTCAACACTGCTCACAAGCAACACCTGTCAATGGTGACTTATTTAAGACACCTTGGGAGGAAAACACAAGCACAAGCCTCTGAAAGGCTGGCATTTGCTGACAGCACTGGAACGCTGAAGTTGGAAACGAGGGAGAATTCTTCCTCAGTTTTGTGCCTAATGCTACCACTGCCGAAGTTGGACTTTTGAGGATGTCCTGCTGCCCGGCGGGCAGAGCCCGAGCTGGCGGCGCGGTCCCGCAGCAGCACCCCTGCTCCGCCTGCGTGTGGGAGAGCAACATTTATCGACATTTCTATAGGACCCGGGCTTTCGG
>NW_009600506.1:1842-2105 GCF_000690535.1 Cariama cristata
TTTATTTAGTTATTTATTGAAAATGTTTGTATATCCACAGAGGAAACAGCAGAAGTTGGAGGCGGCTTCTCTTTCCGTGATTTCTGGGCCGGGCTATCTGCTCACCTTGCCTGTCCCTACTTCACTGTGCTTACTTAACACCCCCCCAGCCCAGCGACCCCAAACCACTTCCAGACACCGGCTTCTCGCCTTCCCTTTAATCCCTTCCACGCACTCCTGCTCTAATCGCGGGCGCACTCTCCCCCGCGGAAGTTTCCCGCGGG
>NW_009600507.1:0-790 GCF_000690535.1 Cariama cristata
GCCGTGGATGCAGGCTGCACAGAGAAGGACAGAAAGCAAGGGTGAGGTGCCAGAGGATGATCCACGATGGTTTTTTTTTCCCATGGCAGATCCTGCCCCTCTTGTACGAAGCGGGAAACACCCTGTACCAGAACTGCAAGCTGCAGCACAAGCTGGAGTCTCTCACTGAGGAGGCATCGCAGACCTGCGACCGGGAAATCCAGGTGGGTACCCACAGGGAGCTGCCGGCAGCACGGGATGCTCATCAGCCTCGACCCAAGGATGAGGGGCGTGGTGTCTCATGGAAACCACATGAATGCTGATAGAAAAGACACCAAAAACTCCCCTTTCTTCCCCAAACTCCAGGCGATCATGCAGGCAGCACTGGACACGGCGCACAGCCTGTGCCCAGCGGTGGTGCAGAAGAGCGGGGTCAGGGACCAGCTGGTCAACGCCATGTCGGAGCGGATCTACCTCCAGGACCACCTCAATCTCAGGGCCGTCCTGGACCAGATGGTCACCGATGTCTTCAGCAAGCTGAAGTGGGTGATGTGCCGTTCTTCCTGCTCGCTTGGTGGCTGGCTCTCACCCCCAGGGCCAGATGAGGATTTTGGGGGTTCCCTACCAAGTGCTCCCCTCCCTGTGTGGTGGTGACGTGCTGGGTCCCGTGGCTGCCTTTTCCTAGCTGTGGCTTTGCTTCCCGCTTGAATCCAGTTCAGATCTGTCCCTAGGGACTTGGGCAGTCCCGCAGGGTGATGTTCCTGCAGGCACATCTCAGTAGCTGGCAGAGGGGAGCCCCAACCATCAGTGG
>NW_009600507.1:845-1368 GCF_000690535.1 Cariama cristata
AGCCCAGGGAATATCCGGGGGGCCCCTCTGGGTGCCACAGCCGAGCATCCATCTCCCCAGCAAGGCTCTCCCCAGGGAGGCTGTCCCCATGGCTTGCAGGGGCTGTGGGTACTGGCCCTGACACCCCTCTTTCTGCTCCCAGTGAAATCAAGCTGTCCGTCACAGCTGCCGTGGCTGACTGCATTGTGGATGCCGTACTGGGAGACCTGACCATCGCCCAGTGCAAACTGGTGAGCACTGGGGGCTGCCAGCACCCGCGGGATGGGGATGCAGGGCTGGGATGCAGGATAGGTGTCTGGGTAACCTGGCATTGCCCAGGCACCAGCCAACACTGTGACCGTGGATTTGCAGTCTGGGAAGCAGGACAATTCCCCCCCAGGTTGGTTTTCTTCCCAGGTAATCCTCTCCCGGAGCGGTCACAGCAGCATTAATGTCCTGAGTGAAGTCCGGGAGCTGCTGCGTGGTGGGGGGTGCCGGGGTGAAGCCAGGCACCGGCTGGTGGGGCACCGGGGGAGGCACGGGG
>NW_009600507.1:1488-2093 GCF_000690535.1 Cariama cristata
ATTTAAGCACTTCCTAATGGTTTTAGGTGGAGAGTCTACCCAAGCAGGGGCTCGACCTCCCCGTGCTGCTACCAGAGCCGGCTGAGGACGATGCCGCTGCGCTGGCAAAGGGCAGGAATCCTCCGGACCTTGCCGCAGAGGAGGTAGGGTCTGACCCCGCTGCCCCTGCGTGATGCTCACGCTCTAACCGCCTTTTATCCGTCTCACCGGATGATGCCGGGCTTAACGCCGCAGCCTCTCCGGGTGCACGCATGCCGGACACCCCTCAGGGCAGCGCTAAGGCAATTAGTGCTGGGAAAGGGGACCGTTAGCCTGCCCGGCCATGCTGCCTGCCCTGCCGGCACTGGGAGCGTGTCCTTGTGGTGGCCCTCAGTGGCCCTGGCCATATGCAAGCCCCTCCGGCCACCTGTTGCTTCGGGACCTGGGATCCAGCTCAGCGCAGAGTCCCCACCAGGAAAGCATCCGATCTGGCATTGTGGGCAGTTTTGGTGCTGGATCAAGATGAGGGGGCACAGCCCTGGGGTTCTGGGGGTGGTGGAGGGATCGTGCCCATCGCTGGGCGAACCCTGGCTGGCTCTGGCTGCTGCGGGATGCCCCGTGCCACG
>NW_009600507.1:2494-3338 GCF_000690535.1 Cariama cristata
GCCAGCTTCTCAACGAAGCCACCACCGTCCCTCTCTCCCTGCAGTATAGGATGGCCCTGCGAAGGAAAAACAAGCATTTCAGGAGCATTCGGCCCACGCCAACTGTGAGAAGTAAGGTCACCGTGCGGCTTTCCCTTTGCCACGGCTCAGTGTGTGCTCTGCCACCTCCGCCGGGGCATGGCAGGGATGGGGGGCTCGCAGCAGCAATCCAGGGGGCTGATGGGCAGAGCCCTCTGCGATGAACCCTTCGGAGAGCCTCTCTCGGTGCCGTGGTGTGGGTCCGTGGGCAGAAGCTCCCCTTGAGCTTGCTCTTGTGCTGTTTTTAGAGGGGGGGTCAGCTGGCTCCGTGCCTGTGGGCAGTGGGGTGAATACCCTGAGCTCCCTTCCCACATAGCCAGGCAGGGCTGGGGGGTTCGTCCCGTGACCGCGGATGCCGCAGCATTTCCCCCTGCCATCCCAGGGACCACCCCGGCTGTGGACATCACTGACCCACCCAGCACCCCTGGGGACCTGGCACAGGGGAGGAGATGTTGCCCATAGGTGCTCCTGGTGCTGAGCTGCCCAGGACCCTCTGCTGGTGGTGGAGTGTGCCCAGGACCCTCTGCTGGTGTTGGTGCCCCTCGGAGCCCTCCGTGCCAGGGCGGGGGGGGGGCCACAGGCAACGAACAGCTGATGGTTGACTTCTGCTTTTCGGGGCTTTGGCTGCAGTGCGTATTTGGCTTTGGTTGAAGCAGAGCTTGTGCTGACCCCAGTGCCTGGCACCCAGGTGTCCCCAGGGGACCCCTGATGTCCCCAAGGCCAGCAGCATCCTGACCCCCATCCAGTGGGTGGCCAAGGGGAGGTG
>NW_009600508.1:0-3411 GCF_000690535.1 Cariama cristata
GGCCCAGCCTTAAACGGTGACAATCACTTATTTGCATGCAATTATAAAGGCTTTTGGAGGAGGAATAATGTAACTAGTGGATAAAACAGCTTCAGCACAGCAGTACTGGCACAATGAGGTAGACAAGGAAGATTTCACAATTCTCCAGAAACAACTCTGAAGATGGCCTTCTCTTTGGCTACTGGTATCTACCCCAATGAAGAATGGATACTCCAGCTGCAATTAGTTTGCTTTGGAAAATATTTTTCTTTGTCTTCTACTGTTCAAAGGACTTACTTTTTCAGATATTTAATTTGTGCACCTGTACTTCTTATTTAAAGTAAAACAGAAAGTTGCTTCCATATGCTAGCTAAATACAAGTTCCTGTTTATGAGAAAATTCCCCTAGAGAGATGAGTTTGTAATGGTTTGGAGAAGATTTAGCAAACGGTAAGATTCATGAAAAAAAATGTTACGAGCAAGGATATTCCACTTGCTTATTGGGGTAAGCCATAACATCCTCGCTCCTGGAGCAAGTGAAAGGCCACATACCACACTATCATACAACCAGACACAAGTTGTGCGTCATTGCGCTACCAGCCTTGCACTTGATATCTGCCTACAGGGACCCATATCTGGGTCTCACTTCAAAAGCTAAGGTTAGAGACCACATTAAATATTCCAACTGTATCTGGCCCCAAGACACAGGCTACTGCCTTAGTGTCCTCTGCAAGAGGCTGAAAAAATGAGCCATTTACTGAAAAATAGCCAGGAACAAAATGATTAGATTTTAGAGAAAACAATGTAAAAATTGAGTAGCCAATGCCAATATCAAATTTCATGACCTTTACCATTTCAAATTCCATACAGAAATTCTACTGTATCAAAACAGTGGAGTGGTTAGCTCTGTAAATGTACATCATACGATGAAGAACACCTGAAACCAGAGAGGTGGACTACATAGTAATCTTATAACCACTGGCAGAAGGGGCAGCTGTCGAAAACAGGTCTAGATGGAAGATCTGGAACCTACAGTAGCTTATTTTAGAATTTAAAAAGCCAGCTTATTTTGAAAAAGAAGTAAAATCTTGTAAATTTTCAACATTTTCACAGCCTGTATCCAAAATCATTAACATTCCTCAAATGGCCAGTATTGGTTAAGTTTTAGGGAAAAAGCGTAGTGGTAACAACATTAAATTACTTTGTACTTACAATACCAAGGTGACCAAGAAACCTACTCCAAATACATTTTCAGATATCAGTCAGCAGATAAGAGAGTTCTCTGAGTTTGCAATGCTCCCATACTGAGATTTTGATTTCAAGTTGGTGAAGACAGAAGAACAAGTGCCACCAGGCCACCACTGGCACTCTGGCACGCAGGCAGCTGACCACATGCTCTAACCACCAAGGGTTGCTGTCTCCCCACTTCCTCCCAAAAATTGTTTTAGAATGAAAAAATCCTCCATCTCTTAGGTGATACTCGTATTTTTCCCATTTCTTAAGTTTTTCTCTCTTTTGCAATTTCGTATTTATTATACATAGCAAGATACACTGTTAAGGAGAAGGCTGAGTCTTGCTTCTTGAGAAATTCAAGTCAAAATCTTTTCATTTTAAATATCTGAAAAAATATAGCAGAAGGGGGACACAGTTTGTATTTAAGAAACTTATCACATAACAAAAAGAATTGTTATTATACAGATCTCCACCAAGTGGCATCCAGATTTAGCAAAAAGATCAAAAGAGTAAAATCCAAGCACCATGGATGTCAAAAGTAAAACTGCCAAAATTTTTGGTGGAGCCTAGCACTCACCTTTTCAACAATTTACCTATTCCTCAGCTATGGGATGCCAATGCTTGGGGAAAGAAAATGAATCAGCAGCACATTAAGAACTACGGGGTAGCCTGGAGCTGTGCAGGAACCCATCAGCAGCACACTAATTGCTACTGACAACAGATCAGAAAGTGAGAGCCACTGCTGCAGGAGAATCCACAAAAGATGCACAGAAAGTTCAGGGAGACTTGGAAGGTGGAAGCAACTGTGGCAAAACAAAACAATAAACAAAAAATCTGACAATAAACAGCAAACTCTGTTGAACAGTACAGGAAATCCATCAAGAAGGGGAGAAGACGCATACACACATATCCTACCATTTGCCACAGCTAGACTGCTCCCAGGACATCACCCCAGTGAGTTCACCCAGACCTTACCTGGTTTTATACATTACCTAGACACAGAAAAACCCATAGATGTTTAAGAAAACTTTGTTTTTAAATATTTTAAAATGATCACCAGTGGCACAACAAAAGGCTGATGCCTCATTATTTCAAAATTCTTTTCTTCCGGATAGTGCGATTATTATTATTTCTTTCAAAATATCCAGGAGATGAAAGTCCATGAATATGAGCAGCAAAAAACACAGACTGAACTTGAGTTTCTCAATAACTTCACTTGCTGACTTACAGCAGCAGACCTAGCAGAGTAAAAAAACACATAGTATGACCCATAGTTGCTATGGCCTATGGTTTTTTTTATACCTTCAACATCTTGCTGTGCTTTTTTAAGGTCTGCAAAAGTACACAGAGATACACCATAAAAGCAGTATGTTTTGCACAGGTTTAAATGTTTGGTCTGCCTACTTCAGCATAGTCCTGACATGCTACGTAAAGATACACATATAGATATTTATCAAACCTCTCAGTGCAGATTTGTTCAAGTTCTAGGTTTGACAGGGGTATAATTCATGCACACAGCAGTGGCAAATTTTCTTACAAATGTCCTAAATTTTGCTATTAATTATTCTACCCCCAATGGATCACTATCTCAAGCAGCATGAATTATGCAAGTAGTTTCTAAATTCTGCTCTTACTTACAATATGATAAACGTGCTCTTCCCCATCCCATCCCCAATTCTGGAAAATTTTCAAGTAATAACAACTTTTATGCAAAAAGTTACTCATGTAAATGCTTTCTCTGCTTACCACAAGCCAGTATTTCTGTACATGACTAAATGCAGGGATTCCCATCTTAAATATGAAGACTATCAAATCTTGACAGGTTTACAGGTGAAAGTTTTGTAGTTTCCTTTCTTCTCAATACTGCAATTCCATCACCTGATTTCTAACCATAGGTATGTATGATTAAATCATTTCTGTAAGTCTTCCTCAGGTAATAAAATATATTTATATTCAGTGAAATGTAGATTATATAATCTTCATATATAGGTAATTTATTTAATTATTTTCTTACCAAAAGGAACACCACATTAAACTGCATCTTTACAAGTAATGTAGCTTCAACAACATTATTTCCCTGATGTTCCTACAGCACATCTAGCCTATTCCTACCCTTCATACCCAATAAGGTACTTTCTATTAAAAGTCATCATTACATCAGAGCAGTGTTATACCTCAGCCTGCCACACTTACAACTAAA
>NW_009600508.1:3442-9282 GCF_000690535.1 Cariama cristata
CTCTGCTTGTATAGCAAGTCAAGCTTTCTTATGACTGATGAAGACACAAAAGTCCCCCAAGTAGCAGTTTATGGTACACTAAAGTGACCTCCCTTAAATATTAATCAAGAAGGATTTCAAAAGATTTATTCACATTAAATATCACGGCATAACAAAGAAATGGCCTAAGATAAAAACTACATTCATCATATGAATATTGGAAAAATACTGTTTCAGTACTGCGATAGCGTATTTACAAAGGAAAATTGTAGGGACAGTAAACACCACAGCCCATCTGGTGTAGGATTTTGTACAGCTCTATGTGACTGCAAATCCTGACAACCAGATTGTAAATCAAGCTCAGTTATAGGCTCTACATCTAACTCTTGTCTTCTCTGTGCTGGAACACCTATCCAGTCAGGTAACATTGTCTAAACTCCTTCTATTAGCAGAAATTAAAGCTATTTTGTGAATATCCAAGAGTCTTTGCATTCCTGTCTGGAATTAAGAGTCCCACTCAACTGCTGAACATCCGGAAAACGGTTTCACCTCTGAATTATATATTTTTCTATGCATTGTTATTAATGTTATTAATGTTCTCTGCAGCACAGCAATGGTTGGCATTCAAGACAAAGTCAAAATGCAATACTCAAGAAACACTCCAATGTCAGCTGTTCATTTTCTCATGTTGAGGAAATCTTGCCCATAACCACATCTTGTAAATACATACTTAAGACCAGATCAGGGAGCTTCAAAAGCTCCTACACAATTGGAAACAACCAGTGTGGGGATTTAAATGCAAGATCTAAATAGATATCTAATGTAAGGCTTTCTGATACTAAGACTATCCACAAGCAGAACAAAATTAGAACTTGAATCTACTCTAATAATGTCTTTTTCTCTGTCAGCTTTTCAAGTGTAAGAAATACAATAGAAGTTTCATTCTAAAGTTTTTAATGTAAAAAATCTATGACAATAACATCAGAGATTTAAAAAAGAGTGATTATCTACTGCTTATTGCTTGTATTAAGCCTTCCTCTTCCAAGAAAGTATCGACAAAAAATATTTGCTACTAAAAACTGAAATTCTCATTCACTCATTGAACAACTGTTAAGTCATGTATCAGTAGATCACAGCTATAATGAAACTGGAGTGCAGCTGTTGCACTCTCCTAAAACTGAAGGAAGAAAACTAGTTATAATCCCAAAAGCAGGGAAATTAGGGACTAGATTTTCTTCTAGCTCCCAGCTTCTGTTTTCTGCTTCTTAACTCTTCTGTGTCAGCTTACTGGCTTTTAGTCTTTATGCTTTTCTTCATTTCTTTTGCAAAGCTATAAAGCCAAACTATACTAGGCAATTCATTGGTGCTTCTGAATTCCAAAGTTATCATTCAAAGAAATGGCAAATAGAACCAAGCGGACACTAAACAGACATCTGGAAGACCAAAGAGAAGCAAGCGCTAGAAAGACATCATAGGTTTTCTTGACCTCGCAAAAACTACTATTTAGGTGGCTTTCAAGAGGGTGGGAAATCTAATACTCCTAAAGCCAAAAGATTTCTGCCAAGTCATCAGTCTACTGAGCTTGAGTCATAACTAACTGACCTCCTTGGCAGCTACGGGTGTCATCCTGGAGAGCTTAGCCATCTACGTTACACAATACTCCCTTCAGAGGAACTGTTTCTGCAACTAACTACAGAAGCAGATCTCAGATATTGTAACTTAAGTAATCTGGACGCTGTTAAAAATATTGGAGGAGGAGACCAGAAGTGAGACGGAAACAACTCATCTCCAATGTCTTAATATTGCTACCTCTTTAACTGTAATTGCAGTGTGTTAAGCATTTGTCCTCTAAAACTGTGCCAACGAGTAAATTACATAGAGTTTTGTTTACATGTGCACTAGAGGAAAAACAAGGAAAAGCTGTTTTTTTGCCAAGTGGAAAATGACAGAATTAGTAGGGCGGAGACGCCATTCTGCTTTTACATTTCTAACAGGGTTGGCAAATAATAGCGTATACAAACTCACAGTTGATAAAAAATATTCAGTACTTCCTTTTTTCAGTCTCAAAAATAATGAATTTGACCTGTTATAAGTACCATTTTTATATTTTATTTATTTAGAAATTATTTCCTCTTCGGAAGGGTTTCCAGGGTTTTTTAATATGGTACAAGTTTCAAATCAGTTAATACGACAAAGAAATACCTTGAGAAAGCATGGATTTGTATTTTTACATTAAATACAATATTTCTAATAATTTCAAAATGTTACTAGTTGCTTGTTCACATATTGTAAGTTTTAAGCTATGTCATATCTACAGCTTTATGAACTGGCTCTCATTTAACGTATCCATTTGTATAAAATCAGCATTAGAAGAACAAGAAAAAAATGTTACACCATGCAAGCATTTTATGAAAGATAGTTTATGCTAGTAAAGAGTATAAGATTTCATATTACAGTGCATTTACCTACACAAAATTATTGGATGATACATCCAGCTTTTGCTTGCAAATGAATAATACTCTCAGTAAAGTCTGCTTTGGCCTATTCTGCTGAAAGGGTAAGAGAATGTAAATGCAAACACTGTATTTTTTTAATGTAAATCCTTGGCAAAAGTCAATGTGTTATTAAATTAATTTAATACAGTCTTATGTAACACCTCATAGGCCCCTCATGGTGACTGACATTTGTGGCACAGTGTGCCATATTTCACAGAAGATTCGGTCTGTAAGTACCAAATTTTAAAGCCTATGTAATCAGAACAAATCATTTTACTTACCATGAAAAAGTAACAACCAGGTAACAATCAGGCCAACACCTCCAGAATTTCTGCATACATTATGCTCTCTGCTCCTCATGGACTGTTATTTTGAATACAATCAGGTGCAGTTGTCATTGCTAATTAAATGCTCCATCAGTATTGCTACAAAGACTGTACTCTCTCCTCTTTGCTTTCTCTCTTTTCTCCCTGCTTGAAACTACACCACCATGTATCTTCCCGTTAAAGTATAACGGTTGGTGTCACAGCTCTTAGTATTTTCAATAAAGACTTGGGCAAATGAACAAGCTTTAGGTAAATGACAGAGCATGGGCTTTCTCATGATTTCCCTGGCCACAGACCCCAAATTCCACCCAAATACGGTTTCAGAGACTGAAGCAATTGCACTGGATGCCATCTAAGGTGAGTTCCACAAGTTTCCACAACGAAGTTACTCAAACAAGCAGAACTTGCTAACATCCCCCAAGCTCTTCACTCCTTTAGCCTGAAAACCTCACTCTTGATCCGCTTCTCTCAACAACTTCAGATCAAAAGGTAAAAAAAGTCTATCTCCTGCCTTGGACAGAGGAGAGCAGCTGATGAATGGCTGCCGATACCCTAATAAATTAATCCTTTAAGATGTAAAATAGATACAAACAAAACCATTTTAGTTGAATAACATAAGAGGAATACAAACTATTCCTAAGCTAATTTACAGACAGCCTTCCCAAAGCATAAACCAAATATTTTAACAACAAAATGCAGAAGAAAAAGTAATTTCCATGAGCTATGTAGAAATTCAGCCTAGAAGAGCAGATGCAATGTCATGCTGTTAGATCAAGTGCAAAAAGGTGAATTATGGGATAGATGGAGAAGAAAGGAAGTCACTGAACTAATCGTGAAAAGACAGGCGATACATGTAAGATGAAAGGAAAAGCTCGTGCTTCAAATCACACAGCTTAGCCATTAAAAAGCATTTACACCACAGGAATATAGAAGACCTGGCAGTGTATTCATAATCATGAAAAAGAGAAAGTGAAATATCTCTTAACTCTCCTCCTTATTCCTAAATGCTGCAGGCGACAAATCTGTCAGATGTCACTGTCTGAGCCCCTTCTACACCTATTGCTACATTCTTGCAACCCATCAGCTACACCCTTCATGGCCAGAGCCCTCAGAAGGTAACTGAATCCATTTGGAATAAAACTGAGTATGTGTCTTTGAGCAAGAGATAAAGAAAGAGATGACAGGAAATGCAAAGCAAACTATTTGTAGCTGCTATATTGAAGTCCACAATGACTTGCAGGAAGTATGCTTACAGTTGAAGATTGCATATGAACACCTAAAACTAGTCTCATGGTTGAAAAACCATTATTTGTACTCTAACTGCATGACCAGTACCACCTCTTTTCCCTGTTAGCATGTAAGTAAGTTAAACCTTTAAATGATCATCTAGAGTTAATACATCAAGGTTGCAATACGACAGAGATTCTTTTAAACTGATGGAGTTTATTTCAGCTGGTAAATTATTTTTTGACAAAACCAGTTTTTTGTCCTTCTGTTATTTCGCTATAGCGCTAATGACTTTCTCGCCAAATTTTGTTCCAATTATACTCAGATTATTACTAACAAAACCATTCACAAAGGCAAAAATAAAACACATATTTTACAAAAACAAATAAAAAAGCAATCAGGAAATAATTTAATTCTTTATAAGCAACTTTAACTGAATTTCTGCAGAATCACTAATTTTTCTATTGGGAGTTAGATTATTTTGGTTTCTTAGAAATTTACCGATAATCGATGCACACAATGAGCCAGCCAACCCTGTCTGTTCACAGAAATGAGAAGTATGTTTCCAACAATTTCTTGCAACTTTGTGAAGAAATCTGAAGCCTCTGAAGCAGTTCAGTGACTAAAATCAGTGCCAGCCAACTCTCTTCAAATCACTGGTAAAGCACATGGCTTCCTCTATAAGCCTGTTGTAATTTACACTAAAAAAATCTTACAGATTCCAAAAAATGTATTTTCTGTACATTTCAGAAACAAAAATAGTATTTTAAAGCTTAACAAGCCATAAGCCTTCTGCCAAAACTGAACTTCACCGCAAATGTCTCTTGGATATATAATTATATTTCCTTACTTGTAGTGAGATTACTCCTGGGGGCTTCATATGGATGTTCACACTCTAATAGAAGTCTACTACCAGATAGGAGTATGGAGTTCCTTCCACAAATAGCTTTTAACAGAAGAACAAACGCACAAAATAAAAACAGTTTCAACATTCGAACTAGAGCATTTCCAAGTGTTTTAAGTATCTCTTAAGTATCTGCTTAAAACTGCAAAAATTCAGAACACATTTAAAACTTAAAACACATTGCCCAAGTCTGCAGAAGAGCTCAGTTGTGCCATGCTCCTTCATCTGTCTGTCCTCCTGCACCAGCACACGTGAGCCTTTGGCTGACAGAGTTCTGTCTGCATTTTCATCAAAACCCAGAGACAAAAATTTCCAAGATGTTTAGCATCATCACTTCTACTCAACTCAAGGTGAGGAAGACCTCACCTGAGAAAGCTGAGGCATCTGTGGAGCAGAGCAGTGGCCAACAAAACCAAACAGAAAACCTCTGCACACCATAGCCCAAGTTTGCCAAATGAAAACTAAAATATCTGGATGACAGCTGCCCACACTCTATACTTGATGAACATCCACAGTTTCACTAAAATCCAAATAGTGAAAGGTTATAGTGGAGTCCAAAAGAAGTATCTGGGAAAAAAAAAATTCACGAGCCATAAGTTTTGTGGAATAAAAAGGTATCTTTGGGGAAAAAAACAAGCAAACAAAAAAAAACCCACACCACACAACACCAAAACAAACCAAACAAAAACCTTGAGGACATACTGAATTAATCTGGCTTTGTGAAAGTTGTTAAAAACATACAGGTTGTTCATTGCTCATCAGTGAAAGACTAAATGTTCACTTCTGATGGGAAGTTGGATATATTACAAAGAATAGGTATAGAGAATACTGTCAGCAGAGCTGTTTAAAGAACAGGATTTCTGCTCTACTAAGAAATAAAATGGAACAACAGAGCACAGCTATTCCTGC
>NW_009600508.1:9313-11320 GCF_000690535.1 Cariama cristata
GTTCAGAATTTAAAATATATACATTTACGTTTCCCATGCAAATACTTTTATGTCTTTTAAGCTTTTCTCACACACACATCCAGGTCTTTTAATATGTCTTTTAATGTCTTCTCATGTCTTTTAAGGTTCTTTAATTTTTTATAAATTAAGTTGATGCATGGAGCTCAATCTCCAGAGGTTTCTGGCTCAGACACAGTGTCTAGTCTCCTGGTTCCCTATCAGTTACACCAGACGGATGACGTCCTGCCCTGAAAATATAGCTGATTCATGAGCCTAAAAGCATGGGAGTTAATGCTCTGGCAAAAGATACATCTCTTCAGGTTACTAGCTATGGATTCAGGCACCTAGACTTTAAGGCTACATCTGTGCTAGTAAATTTAAAAGCATCTAGCAACACACTCTGGTACTGAGGCTAACTGGCATGGAGCAGCCCACCTCAATACTGTTCAACTCTCCTACTGTCCAAAACAGGGTCACCACAACCAAACTGCCTGGGGAGGGCAGAAGTTTGCTTGTCCATTGACAGAGCCATACCTAGGAAGTGTCTGGTAGAGTGTAACTAGCACAGGCTAAAGCTATTGTGCTTAGCACCATTTTAGCAATTTATCTGTGTAGTCAACTGGGTTTCAAACCAGTATTTCATTCGCTAGTACAGATGAAGCAAAGGAGTCTGAGCTAGAGTTCTTGTACCCTTGGACTCCCACCATCTCTGCTCCCCAGGAAGAAACTTCAACAACTTCTGCTCTAACATTTTAACAGCACAAGTTCTTCTGTGTGGCTTTTCTAAACCAGTGCCCAGTCCTCTTCTGAGTATCTCCAAGGATGGACATTCCACAACCCCTCTGGGCAGTGTTCAACCACCCTCACACACTGGAAAGTCACTCTCAGTTCATCTTTGTGGCCCTTGACTTCACTCCAGTATGTCCCAGTACTCCACTCCAGATGTGTCCCACCAGAGCTGAGCAGAGGGGAAAGATCACCCCCATTGACTTGCTGGCAACACTTTTCGTAGCACAGCACAGGAGACTGATGGGTTGTTCCTCCCCAGGGGCAGTAGCAGACATTTCCTTTCGCTGTGCTTCATGAGGTTCCTCTCAGGCCATTTCTCCAGCCGGTCGAGGTCCCTCTAGGTGTATTGCAGCACAACCCTCTGGTGTATTGGCCACTCCTCCCAGTTTTCTATCATCTGCAAACTTGCCCAGGACACATTCTGTCCCATCACCCAGGTCCCTACTGAGAGCATTAAACAATATTGGACACAGTATCATCTCTTGGGGTATACCACTAGTGACTGGCCACCAGCAGGACTTTGTGCCACTGATCACAACCCTCTGAGCCTGGCAGTTCAGACAGTTTTCAGTCCATCTCAATGTCCGTTTATCTAGCCCATACTTAGAATCACAGAATTGTTATGGTTGGAAGAGACCTCAAAGATCATCAAGTTCAACTGTATACCCAACGCCACTATGCCCACTAAACCATGTCTCGAAGCACCACATCTAAACATTTTTTGAACGCCTCCAGGGATGGCGAGTTCACCACCTCCCTGGGGAACCTGTTCCAATGCCTAATGACTCTTAGAGTGAAGAAGTTCTTCCCAATATCCAACCTGAACCCCCCCTGGTGCAACTTGAGGCCGCTTCCTCTTGTCCTATCACTAGTTCCTTCTGAGAAGAGACCAACCCCCACCTTGCTACAACCTCCTTTCAGGTAGTTGTAGAGGGCGATAAGGTCTCTCCTCAGCCTCTTCTTCTCCAGGCTAAACAACCCCAGCTCCCTCAGTCGCTCCCCATCAGACTTTTTCTCCAGGCTCTTTACCAGCTTTGCTGCTCTTCTCTGGACTCGTTCCAGCAGCTCAACGTCCATCTTGTAGCGAGGGGCCCAAAACTGAACACAGCATTTGAGGTGCGGTCTCACCAGCACGGAGTACAAAGGGATGATCACTTCCCTAGTCCTGCTGGCCACACCATGTCTGATGAAAGCCAGGATGCTGTTGGCCTTCTTGGC
>NW_009600509.1:0-11826 GCF_000690535.1 Cariama cristata
TCACTCCACCCCCGAATTTTATCTAGTTGTAGCAACTTGCTGCTTTTATTTTTTTTTATTATTATTGATATTTTTTTCACTGACGCCTCCCGTGCGTTTTTAGATTGCAAGTCGTCCTTGCAGTCCGGTTTTTAACTGCATTTTGTCTGCAGATCTTCCCTTTGTTTGCACACATCCCCTTTTTTATTCTTTAATTTTTTTTTCCGTTGTTGTTGTTCGTTGTTAAAGTCACTCTTTTTTGGGGGGGCGCTGTATTTAAACACTTAAAATGCACTGCTATCTCCTGAGCGTGTTTCTCACCGTGGATCTGGCCACCGTGGCTCTCAGCCTGTCTACCTGCAGCACCCTCGACATGGATCAGTTTATGCGCAAGAGGATCGAGGCGATCCGGGGGCAGATCTTGAGCAAACTGAAGCTCACCAGTCCCCCGGACGAGTACCCCGAGCCCGAGGAGGTGCCCCCGGAGGTCATCTCCATCTACAACAGCACCAGGGACCTGCTGCAAGAGAAAGCCAACCACAGAGCCGCCACTTGCGAAAGGGAGAGGAGCGACGAGGAGTATTACGCCAAAGAAGTTTACAAAATAGACATGCAGCCTTTTTACCCCGAAAGTAAGTCCTCTGTGTTTGTGCATGTGTGTGTAATTTCGCCCCCGAGGTTTGGCAGTGCCCGGCACCTTCAAATACCAGCCCCATGCATCATAATCTGCCGCCTTTGCTCGGATTGCTTTTATCCTCAGCATCTCTTAGGTGGTGGCTTCTAGGGTTTCGTTGAGGTGGCGGGGTGTGTATATGCCTGGGTGGGTAGGTTGGCGGGGGAGGGGGGTCAGCTGCCCCCCCAGACTCGCGAGGTTTCCAATCCCCTTTGAAATCACCCAGGAGTCCCTAAAGGTGCCTCTGCCTTCCACCACCACGTACCTGAGCGAAGCTCCCCCCTGCCCAGGGTCCCGCGCCCTCCCCAGCACTGGGTTTAGCTCCCCCGCAGCCCCCTGTGCAGCCTCCAAAACGAGCCAATATCTTTCCACTGCTGTTGTTTCCCTTGGAGTGTCTGGATCGGGCAGGTTTCCATCTCTCCATAACTGAAAAGAAAAGGAGGTCTTTAAAAAAGTCACCGGCTCCTCTTCTATCTGAGCCCCTCCAGAACATTGTCCCGCAGACCGCTATTCAGATTGGTGCTCAGCGAGTACAGAGACACAGACATCCTCCCTCCTCTTCCCACTTTAACTAGCCTCCTATTTCAGTTGCTGGACGCTTTCATTTCAGGTACAGAAAAAGTTTTCCCTTCTGGGTAGCCTCGGTTCTTGGAACCTGTCTCAGCCCGTCTGCCTTTTGCTGTTTTTAATGACCTTCTGGTGATCTACGCCACGTTTCGCGAAAAAAAAAAAAAAAAAAAAAAAAAAGGAGGAGGGGTACAGAGGTACAGATACTCTGTGCTGACCAAATCCACTTAGAATGATTAATAATCATAATGACGTGCCTTTTGGTTTGGTGGTGAAGTTTAAGTGTATAGAGGAGAAAAAAAAAAAGGAACAGCACTGCGCTCCCTTAAAAGAATCTAGATTATCGTCATGCCAAGGAAAGTGAAATACCAGAAGCAAAATAACTTCACCGTTCGCATATCCGAACCTAGTCCCTACTCTTTTCATTTAGCTCGCTTTTTCTCTCTCATCCCTCCCCTGCCACTTGATGCCCTGTGTACTTGCTGTCTGGTTTTCAAAAGCGCATACCTCTTGCTTAAATAGATAATGCAGCCATCTTGGTAACTTTATCCTAGAGTTTCTAATTGCGTTTTCCCCTTATTTATTTTTAGTTTAGCAAGTTGTAGCTTTGGGGCTTGCTCTGTCTTGCATGTGATAGTCCTAGGATGCCAGCCAAGGTATCTGAACCCCACGCTCGGTGCAGCTGCCTCCCTTTCTTCCTTTATTCTTAAATGACAGCATCAGGTACAGGACATCGTGGCAGTCAGAGCCATTTTATTATTGTAATTATGGCACCATCCATAATAGTCACGATAAATACACACCACCCTTGTTACCTTTGGGGAAGAAATACTTTTTTTTTTTTTTTAAAATGTATATTTGGAGCCAAGTGGGTATGAGCAGAGGGGTTCAGTATCATTCATAGCCGTAGCGAGAACACAGAAATCATGCCTGTTTTCCACATTGGTATACTGTAGTATTTTGCTGGTGTTTTTGGTGAAAGTCAGCACTTTGTTTTGAGACCTATCAGAATCATGCCCTGAGCAGAGGAATGAACACTTAACGGGCAAGACCGATAGCAGCACCTTGGTTTGTGGAGTTGACCCTGTCAGAGAGAGTCTCTGAGAGTTGTAAAATGCCTCCATCCTGAGCACATCTGTGCTTTTTCCTCGCATGAGCAAACTAGAAAGAACCGATAGTCCAAAATGCAGCTGCATACTTTCCAGAAAATTAAAATATCTGTGGTGTGTGACTTGGATGGTGTTTACAAAAGAGGATCTATTTTTAAAATGTTGTCAGAGGCCAGATTTGTACTGAAGTATCGATAGAGCTTTTGGAAGAGCAAAGGAGATTGCAGGTATCTACCAACAGAGTGCATCAGACGTTTGGGATCGGAGGGCCAGTCAGCAGCAGATCCAGTACTACTGTGCAAAGGCTGTCGCTAACATCAGAGTAAGTAGGTTAACTGTTTTTCCACTGCTCTCTAGTTATGCTGGATCGAGCGAACCTTTCCAAAAAAGACAGAAAAGAAGAAATTGCTCCACCATATTTTAAAGGAAGAAATTGAAAGCGCAGCTCTGGCAGCTGCGGGCGCTTTCTCCTAGATGTCTCGGAGTGAATTTTTTTTTAACTCTACGGTTTCTGCTGCGTTGGAAGGAGGCAGGAGAGAGAAGGGGATCAGCGTGAACGTACTGGAGGTCAAAAGCTGCTGGAAGGAAGGCATGGGAAAGATCAGTGGTTCAGTTTTTACCACAAGTTGCGAGCGTTCAGTAACTGACTACAACCCAAGTATTACAAATATGCTCTAATTATACTCATAGTCAGCAATATATCACTACAGATCGCTGATAGGTCTTTGTGGGGCATTTTGTAAAGTTCAGACTAAATATTTTTAGCAATGAGGAGATTTAAAAGGAAAACTATAAGAGATATTGTATATACCCTAAGGCATATTTTGTCTTAAATATTATCCTTGGCCAACTGTACTGTATAAATACAGTAAATATGAATAGAACTGGCAAGATGCCAATCTCCTGGGATGAATTTTAGTCAAGAAGGTATTTATGGGATATAAATAATACTGTGTCAACATTTAAAGAAGGGATCTGATTAGTTTTGAATTTATTCATATTAATCTTTTCACATGCTGTTAGTTTAAGGCTCAAAGTAAAGTTATGCTAAGGTTTACTGATAGTTTGCGCCGAGGAAGTAAGGGGGCATCTGGCATCTGGCTTGACAGTCCACTTGAGGTTAAAGACACATCAAGTCAGAATATATGTGGAAATTCAGCAAGTCAGGGACTGCCAGACCCAAAACCAACAGATGTGAAAAGTAGCGGAGGAAAAAAAATACTACAGACAGATTTGGAACAACCAAAAAGCTTTTGTCTGTCAAGTATGCCTGCCTGCGCTGTGCTCGCGACAGCATGGATTAGGGACTGAAAGTTTGCATCTCTCCTAAGTCCAGTTGGCAGTCAGAAATTGAGTTGTTTCATGGAGCGGTTTAAAGAGGGAGGTGGGATATGGAAACTGAGCACAGTGTCAGAGAGAGTTCTTGTGAATTCTGTGCCTAGGGAAAGTTACCTTAGTAGATGCTTAACACCGAGTTCTGTGAAAGCTGGATCATGTAAGAAGTTTATTACTTATCGGTTCTTCATTGATTATCTAGGGCCTGATACTTAAGCTAGTTATTTATTTGAGGCTGGGTGATGATCACCATTGCACTGATAATAAACAGAAATTTAATGCCAGCACAGTTAAAGATTGCAAATTGTAATACTAATGCATAACTGGAATACTCGAGAAAAACAGGCAACACCTGTATGCAGGGGCTGGAGCCCAATTCTGTCATCTTCATTCATGGCAATTTTTATCACGGTCAGTGAGCTGGTCGGTACTGATGGCTTAAGGCTAATGCAGGTAAATTTTTTTAAGTTTTCTGCATTCTTGGAGATAGGTTTGCAAGTACTCAGCAGCCTAAGGAATCACAGTTCTTCTGAGTTTGGGCCTGGTTTTGCATGGATTTTCAACTACTTTAGTATGACGGGGCCTCCACGAGTTCCAGCCTGCACTGGGTGGTAGGATTAGTCTTCTCGCGAGCTCTGTATGGTGAATATTGCTTTACACAGACTGTCATTCTGCGGAATATTTGCCTCATGAAAGACAACATTATAAACTGGGTGGGCACAATGACATGCTTCTACTTTATCAACAAGGACTGGATTTACCAGCGATTAGATGTATGTGGGCCCCTTGTCTTCAGGGTACCAGAATTACTCGTGCAGGAGCGGCCATGGTCCATGTCTGCCAGCACCGACTGCATCATTACCACGATATTAACAGCTACGGCTGCGCGGCTCGCGTGTGTTTGCATTTAGCAGAACAGAGAACTTAATCTTTCAGGATTTCCTATGTTGTTAATGACATGGAAACAGTCTCAGGAGGAATACCTTATTTTAAAACCTTCTAGCTATGCTGGCCCTCTAGTCATGCTCTGGAGCACCTCTTGTAGGAGGCATTTGCCAGGCTTGCTCTCTGGTTTGCAGAGAGGACCTGAAGCAATGTGAAGGCTTCCCTGAGGAGGGACATGGGAGGAACTGTTCCTTGCTCCTTGTTCATGAATGACACTTGCTGCAGTCTTCCTAGGTGGTGATGAAAAAACTCAGGAAACTGCAAATGGCTTTAAAAAGGGGCAGGGTAATTTTCTGGACAGTAATTGTCTACATACTAAGAAGGATAATAAAATAACGTGCTCTGGTGCACTAACCAAGGGCAGCTGAAATCAAAGAGAGCTCTCTTCTTCCACTCCCACTCATATGGAGCAGATGGTGGGGTGCCCCATGTGTGTTTCCTGCCTGCCTTGTCCATCACCAGCGACTTTCTGTAAGCAGGGTGCCAAGCTGGGAGAGGAGGAGGTCCACAAGCCAGTTTGGCATGGTACGTGGTCCCTGCATTTCTTCCAGAGGATGAAACCTACAGAAAAGCAAAACACTGATGACCCTCCTCTTTAACACTGCAAGGTCAGAAGACCTGCAAGACAGAAATGTAGGGCTATATTCCTGAGTCCTTTCCGTCACCCTCCTTCAGTTTATCTCTGATGTCTGTTTTAAAGAGGCACTTTCACTCTAGTTTGGTGAGTGAAAAGGTTAGATGTGTATCGCTGCCCCTGCTGCTCCCCACGCCCCAGCCCGCTGGCAGTGCAAATGTTCTACAGTCCCAGAGACCTATCTGGAAATGTGCCCTTGTCTTCTGCTCATGACTGGAGAAGTGCAAGGAGTGCCCAGAGCTCACGCCGCTCTTGCTGGCTCCACTTAATCGCAGGACTGGATGCGAGTAGGTGATTGTGTAAAGAAAACAGAGCATCATCTTCGTTAGCTGCTGGTTTCAGCCTTGCTCATACTTGGTGCACTGCATGAGAAGAGTAGTGGTCATCAGGATGGCTGTGTAACTTTGAAGTTACTACTTCCAGTGTTTTGCTGACAGTTTGATACGCCTGCCTGAACCAGAGCTGAGCAAAAAGATGAATGAGAACTCCTGGCTGTCGTCCTCAGTGAGCTGCTTCATCGTGGTTCTGAAACATCCACGGAGCTTCACAGACGAGTGGACTCATTAACATTAAGGCTCTCTGTATGCCTAATTAGCTTCCTGAATTGGGGCCCAGTTTATGGTGCATTTGCAGGGATGAACAAAACCAGACAATTCAAATCCTTTTTGCTGTATTGAATTCTGTCATTTGGGCATCGGAGCCCAATGAGAAGGAAATGCTTTACAGGATTTTTTTAGAGGAAGGAAGAGGCTTTTCAGTACTCCTGTGATCCCAAAGAAGGCTGACCTCGTTGGGCAGCTGGCTTTCTTTGCCTTTGCAGTGTCTGTGCTAGACTGCTCCTGTATTACAGATAAAGAGAGGAACCCCAGGGTATGGTGACAAAACAAGTCATGAGTGAAGGCACACAAATGTTTCCGTTCCTGTTGTGAAACCACATGCTGCATGTTTTCAAGCAGGCAGTTTTTAGCTTGAGGATGATATGCTCCCTAGGTATTATTTAATGTAATATTTTGTTACGAATGTTTCTACTGATTTGGTTTTAGTCTAAAAAGTTTGTTTTGGTTTTTTGTTTAGGGAAAGTTTGCATCCTGCCTTCAACCACAGGCTGTTGCTTCTTTCCCTTTCAATCTGTGATGTGGACTTGTAGGTGCCTAGCTCCAGCATTGCTGTTGGTTGGCTTCCTGTAGTAGCCTATCTGAAGCAGCTATGTTTCTTCTTAAAACAGCTCCCCTGTGCTTGTCCTTGCTGCTGTTAAGTGATTGCGACTGGGCACCCAACTGTACAAGACCTACAGCTGCAAGGTGTAGAGAGGAGAAAGTCAAAGATTTGTCTGTGACAAGAGGATGAGGAGTTGAAAAAAGAAACCTCAGTGTTAAGGGTTGTATTTTATCTCCTTCCAGTGTGACCAGTTGTTTTTGAACTTATGAATGACTCATGAGCCTGTTTGGTACTGTGGTTCTCTTAGCTCAAATGGCACAGGATCGGCCCTGGAGAAATGAAGTGCTAGACCTGGCTTCATTAGACCTGTCTGGTGAGCAGGTTTTTACATGTTTTTGGTGCGCTGTAAGTTGGTCCAGAGTAGAGAAGTTGCCTCTTTGGGTAGCATAGCGTTCTCTAAACCGGCCGAGTTTTCCAAAGGGAACCAGACGGCAGTTCATGCATGCTGCTTGGAAAGCTCCTGGCTCCTGGCGGAGGAGGTCAGGTGGGATGAGTTTAGGCAGCAGCACAGGGAGACTGCTCGTTCACTGTGGAAAGACAGATTCCACTGAAATACATCTTGTATCGCTGTTTGGGTTCTCTGGCATCCACGTTTGGTTTCCAGGAGATTCTGGACCTCACAGGCATCCCTGCAGCAAATTTACAGCTGAGAGTGCAGAGAGGATCTTTGGAACATCTCTCCCTCGTTCAGGTTTTAATTTGGACAATAAGCGAGGGTTCCTTTTAATTTTATGTGTGATGCTCATTGACATATTCAGGATCTTCGTTGTAGAGGTGAGCTCTTTCCCACTGAAACCCCCTTAAGGCAGGAGCCTCTTTTTATTGACCTAGCACAGTGTGATGTTGACTTCAAATTATTATAAATAACTGTATAAAGAATAAATGATAAGTTGACCTCATAGCTGACCCTGCTTTGAGCTGGAGGTTGGACTAGCTTTCCCTTCCAACATGAATTAACCTGTGGTCTCATAATACTACATTTTAATACAAGAAAAACAATGCATTGTGTTTCAACTTCCATAGGGTGGTCTTGATTCAAGTATGATCGAATTGCTGAAGATGTGTTGTTTTCTGTCAGTCTTGGATTTGTCCCTCTGTTGTAGCTTTCTCGCACCAAAATGTTCCTGTTTTTCTCTCCCTCTCCACACATTTTTCTTTCACTTTTCTTGTGTGAATATTGCTTTTCAAATAAGCAGCGTAGGTTGCATGAAAATAGAGTACTGTATTACGCTTCAGCAAAAGCTGTGGCGTTGTTTTAGGCGAACTGGGCGCGGGGGGGGGAAGGGAAATGTTGTGATACTGACCTTTCACTTTGCTTGTTTGGCTCTTCACCATATCTAACCCACACTGCGCTGACAAATGCTGCATCTGTCTTGACAGGCAAGTTCACAAATAACCATTCATTCATAACTTGGAGCTGCTGTAAGACTCCTTATGGGTTGCTTAATCTGACAGTTGTGCATTTGAGCAAAAACTTTGAAGAAAAGACTTTGCAGAGTGACCGTAAGTTCAGTCTGACTTTGTGAAAACTAAGAGGGAGGTTTTGCGTGAAAGAGGATACTGTACTTTAGTATATGTGTATGTGTGTGCATGCGTGCACACACGCGCATGCATATATTGAGGAGCATTAAAACAGCTGTTGTTGCCAAAGCCCAAATTGGAATGTTCTGGGAAAGATAATTTAATTTTTAGCTTCTGGATTCATTTCACTGATGGTAATTTCAACACTTCCTGGGGAGAGTCTATCAGTGGTTATGTGCATCAAATGCAGCAGTAAATCTGTCATTCTTTCCATTTCAGTTTTTCAGGCTTACAGCTTCGTTATTTTTCCCTGTTTGGCTGGTGTTAGTATCCAGTGTTTTCCCTGGCTTCATGTGTTTTTAAACCCCTGCCTTGAATTTTAAAAGGCGAGCTAAGCCTGTTGAAGTTCCTTCTCTTACTTGTTTTTGTTTATGTGTAGCATTTGCAATTCAGCAGCTAGCTCAGCTGAAATAGTGGTGGTAACTTATCTTTACCATAGTGATGATTGAAAGATAGGAATCAGAACATGTTTGTTTTCATTCCTTAGGATGGGGAAAAAAAAAACACAACCCACAAAAAACCCCAACCCTGTGGGTGGACTGAAGGCTGAAAAACTAATAAATCTTAGCAGCACTGACTCTTTTGAAGTGGTCAGAGAATACCTGGCAATTCCATACTTGATGAAGCCTTCTGCGCAATAATACTTATTAATCCTGAGCCCACAGTTGTGTTTACAGATGATCTCCAGTGCCCCAGATTGGAGATTGTTGAACAGAGAGTTCAACAGAGATTTGTCCTTGCTTATTTGAGTGGGCATTGTCCAGTATGTATAAAATGACTTTTTTGGGGCTTTGGACAAGCAGTCATAAAGATCATCTCTAGGTCTGCCAAGATGTATGCTAGGAAGAAGAACACCTGCAGAACTTTCCACCTTCCAAGTGACGTGTATGGACAATGCAGCAAGTTTACCCTCTTCAGATGCAGCAGCGGGTTGAAGTAATGGCAGAAGTGGCCGTCAGGCACAGTGTGGTCAGGGTCTAGCATTCACCAGAGCCTGTGACAGGCTGCTGCTCCTTGTCCCACCTCTGCTTGGTCCCAGGGCTGGCCCAGGTTAGCAAAGCTGAGAGACATCTCTGCTTCCCCGTGAATGTGACGATGGAGGGGCAGTTCTGCCCTTTGCATCACAGTTCCTGGCCTTCACACTTTGAGGGTTTGATGCAGGAATCGATCTAGTTGACTGGATAATACCAAAAGGAAGCACTTTTAATGAATACCTAGTAAGCCAAATTTATGGATACCAGAGGTCAGGTCCACTGACACGTGCAGCACAGGCAGTTCTTTTCTTCATCCAAAAACCTACAGGGGGTCTAGGGTCTGTTTGCCTTTGGGGAAGGATAAGTGATGTATTTATTGTATTCCCCAACATGATAGAATGCTTTAAACTGCCTGGAGATGTGTTGGATCCATGCATATCCTTGGTGTTCTCATTCTCACCCAATCTCTGAGAGATCCAGCCCAGTTTTCTTGGCTGTTGTAGTTGGCTCTGGGCCTCCCTGGCAGAGCAAGGGCTCTATCTGTCATGTGGCAATCACTTCTCTATACTCAGACTTTTCCTGATGCACGCTTTGGAAGTGAAGTAGCCCCATTTCAACATTGAGGTACGCTGAAAGATGTCTGTATGTTTCGTTTGTTGTGCTCGTTGCGTGTTTACCTGGCATATAATGGCAAGCTATGGCAGCAGACCTAGATACATCTTTAGGTTTGTGAGTGAGGAACAAGTTCCAGCTTTCTTGAAAGTAAATCTGCTGTTCTGATCTGGTGGTGTGATAGGAACTGAAAGGCTCCCTGCCAGGATACACAGTTTGGAAAGCAAGGGAGCTAAGTGAGCAGCTTCATCCCAGTTAGGATGGACTCGGAACAGATTGTTGGGGGTCTGAGCTTTCTCTCCCTCTTTGAATTTGGATTCCCCTATCCCAGCTTGCGTTTCTCCCCAGTGCTAGGAGCTGTGTATTTGGAAATTTCACATTCCCCTTGCTAATCAGGGAAGAAAAGAGCCCCAAAAGGATCTAGAAAAAGAGATCTTTATAAAGATGGCCAGAGACTGAGTTACAACAGTATCATGTGTCTGAAGGAACTTACCTCCTTCCAAGCTGGAGTCCTATTATTTACCCACTTTATTGGGAGACTTAATTTTCTCTGGCTGGAAGTGTATTTGTTGAGGTAGAGTCTGGAAAGGAATCTGCCTCATGCACACTTGCCACAAGGCCAGCTATACATGTGATACAGTCAAACCTTTCCATTTTTCTGTCTTTTGAGAGTATGTTCCCCAGATTAAGGGCCCTGGTCCAAAGCCTGTTGAAAACACTGGAAGTCTTTCCATTGACTGTAAAAAGTCTTTGGTTCTCAAGTATTAAGTGCTGTTCCTTTGTTTGAGGGAACAGCCGCATCTTTGAGATGTATTGGGACGTATTACTTTAATGTGGTGCTTTCCCTTTTATTGAGTTGCCACTGGAGATGTTCTTCTGCATACGGCTTTGCAAAAAAAAAATAAAAAGAATCACTTTTAAAAATAAACACCTTAGTAGCTTATTGATAGAAGCATTTGATGGCAGGTCTCATCTGGGAACAGCATATGGCAGCAATATGGCAGAATTGCAGAATGCAGAGAAGGAGGCATGAGTTCATGTCCTGTACTTAGGTATTCCACATCTCCCCCTGTCTAAAATAAATGACCATCTGACTGCAAAGGTCTTTGGAGGTCTTTGGCAAATAAACATGCCATAATATATCTCTATCATCCTCCCTACAGCGAGTTTTTGTCTAGAAGCTCATCAGTCCACATCCAGAGGCTCCTTATAAACATGTGCAAAATCAGACCTCAGCGCCCAGAGCAGGGAAGAATCTAAGGGCTGTGAATAAGAATGTGGCATATCTCTGTGCAGTGAACTGTAAAGAAAGGTCAGGGCTAGGCCAACAAGGTGTTTTTATGTTGTCAATAAAGTCTTAAAAGTCAGTTCTGAATAGAGCTGGAGCTGGGCGAACAACTGAAAGTGAATTTGCTGCACGATATATGCTGAGTTTATAAGCTGGAAAGCCAACTAGTTTGGGAACAGGAGCTGTGCTTATAGCGTGAAGGTGCATGTGGTTTTATGTAAAGCCTCTCTGACTTGATCTATCTCAGAGTGGCTCACAAAATAATGAGTTAACTTTTGAGGTACGTTTTTTTGCATGGATAAAAAGTTGGGGAAATTTGATTTGAGTCAGTAAAGCCACTCCAGATTTTTCCTTGTGGTGTTGAAACTGGAGTCTGTGCAGTGATTGTTTAGGCAAACAGAACAGTCATTGTGGCCGGGGTTTTAAGCAGCACCTAAACGAGTGGCTCCTTTGTAGGGTTTGAGAATCCCAACCTTCTATTCAGATGAAGCCTGAGTCAGGTAAATCTGCTTTGCTGATTCGAAATGTCCTGAATACTGTTTTGTGTCATGTTTGTGCTACTACGATACTCTTTTCAAAGCCTGGGAGGACTCAACATCCACCACAGGTTGCTGGGCTTTTGTTTGTTTGTTTTTAAAAATATAAAAGGAAAAGCTTGGTTTATATTTTATCGATGTGGTACTTCCTATGTCCTGTTGGAATGAGATTTGATTCCAAGCCGTTTGATGTGGTATATGAAACCAAAGGGCTTGATTCTTGTTTAATCTAAGGCAATATTACAAGGTCATAGAGCATAAAGTGCCTTAATGTAATGACAGCCAGAGCTGCAAGTAGGTTCCTGATTGAACATGAATGTTGCTTTACAACTGAAGAAGATACTCATCTCAGCAGGGATGAGATGTTGTTCTCAG
>NW_009600510.1:0-526 GCF_000690535.1 Cariama cristata
GTGAGGAAGATATTCTCTGTCAGCTAGTTCATACAAGCTTTGACAAAGTCAACCGTGCTGTACAAAAGTGGTGCAGAAAATAGTAAATGACATGTGATCTGAACGAAGTAACGCAATTTGAATGTTTTGGTTTTGTTTTTAATTTTTCATTGTCTGCTAATGGGGAAAAGTATTTTATTGAGCCGAACCTACGTGATTGTGTTTCCTTTGCTCTTGTAACAATGACTGATGTCTGGGGCCACTCCATCTCAAGAAAACACTGGAGACATTCACTGTATCTCATAGGAAAATAGAGCTTAGAAAAGTAACTAGCACAACATTATAATGATTTGTCTGATTGCTTGAAAGAAATACAGTACTTAGCTTCACTAAATCCAGTAAGCCATCTAAACCTGTGTTGGCACGATGGAGACATAGGTTGAAGTCTCGGAGCTTCGTGTCTTGATTTCCATGTTCCTGTTTATTGTAGGTGAGGGAATTAAGGTTTTTCCCTCATGTTATATAGTCTAGATTCAGCAATTCTAAA
>NW_009600511.1:0-206 GCF_000690535.1 Cariama cristata
GCCAGGGATACAATTAGGGCTGGGTTTAGGGTCAGGGCAATTTTAGGACCAGGTTTAGGACCAGGTTTAGGACCAGGCCCCGGATTAGGGCCAGGTTTAGGGCCAGGGCCAGGCTTAGGGCCAGGGACATAGGGCTGGGTTTAGTGCCAGAGATATACTGAGGGCTGGGTTTAGGGCCAGGGCCGAGTTTAGGACTGGGTTTAAGG
>NW_009600511.1:338-570 GCF_000690535.1 Cariama cristata
GGCTGGGTTTAGGGCCAGGGCCGAGTTTAGGACCGGGCTTAGGGTCACAGACATATTTAGGGCAGGGTTTAGGGCCAGGGCCGAGTTTACGACCAGGTTTAAGGTCACAAACACATTTAGGGCAGGCTTTAGGGCCAAGGCCGGGTTCAGGGCCGGGTTTAGGGCCAGGGCCTTGCTCAAGGCTGCGGCTCCCGGGGGTTCCCGGTGTCCCCCGCCCCCCTCCCCCGTACCA
>NW_009600512.1:0-27071 GCF_000690535.1 Cariama cristata
GGGATTCGCCCGCCGCATGCCCCTGAGGTGCGAGGCAGGCGGCCGTCAGCCGTCACGATGTGCTTGGGGCAGAGGCGACGTGTGGAATCGGCCCCCTGTGCTCATCGTTGGGTGGGTGCTCCTGGAGAGGTCGCCTGTGTCTCTCGGTGGTGGGTGACACGTAAGCAACTCCTGATGCCACTTCAGGGTATCAGGAGCGAGGAGTTCAAAGTGTGACTGGGTCTGTACGTGCATGGGGTAGTGGGAAGCACGGATCTGTAAGTGCCAGTTGCACACCTGCCACTGGTGCTTATGGATTGGAGGACCTCCGGTGCCTTGCGAGACCACGGGAGGCGATGCACATCATGCCTTGCCGCTAATGTAAAGGTTAGTGATGACACATGCTGATTTGTGGAAAAAACTCAGAGCTTCTCAGTGCTGAAGTTTGGAAACAGCTGTTCTCCAGCTTGATGGGTTCGAAGAGATGTTAGGTGGCTGCCAGACCGCTTAGTCAGTTGTGCGCTTATCGCTGCATCATCTGCTCTCTTTCGCCTGCCCCTGTCTCCCTTACTGTCTTTCCTTCTCATCTATGCTCTCCCTTGAACTCACATCTGAACTTTTTGACTTTTCCGGACTTTTTTTTGTGGTCATGTTTTAATGATGGGTTATACTATGCTCTTCCATATGGAAGGAGAGCCAGGGTAGTCCTATAATTTTTGGCACTACCGTAGCAAATGGAAACTTGGAATACCAGTCATACAAGTATGAAATACCATTATGGTACGTAAGGGGTTGGAAATTTCTGTCACTCCGGTTAAATATCTGTAGATTCAAAGATTTTGCCCCTTTTTCTTTGTTACTGAAAGTTACTTTGCTCCTTGTTCATCACAAATAACATTCCTATGTAAGGGAGTTCAGAAACATTTATTGTTGTTAAGAGACTTGCTTTTTCAGATGTGTTTTCAGTATCTTAGTTAAGGTAGGGGGGGAAGCTCCTACCAAAGGGGGGGAAGCTCAGTTCAGGTGTGCTTTAAGAAACTTTTTAGTTAAGTTTATTGTTGGGCAAATAGTATTTGCTTTTTACTGAAATTGTAATTCCATTTAGTTTTAGTTCAGGAAAAGAGAAAGTGGAACTTACAGGGCTATAGTGACTAGGACTGACAGGCTCTTACTTGGTGGGATACGCCTGTCTTAAAAATCCCTGCTCTGCTAGAAGCCTCTTGATCATCGTGTGCGAGTCTTGAAAAGTCCTTTGTCTGTCTGTGTGTATGCTGTGTCCTGTGTAGACTGGGATAGCTGCATTGGTTCAGTTCTTCTGAAATTTTTATTGGAAAAAGATAATTCATCTTGACTGAGCAGATAGTTGGACTTCCTTCCAAAGCTACCAGAGTGGCCAGACGGAATGATAAATGGCCAGTTTGGAGCCGTATTAATAATAGGACATATTACACTTATCTTTTATGAGTTGTTTTAAATTTGTGAAAGCCAAGTTGGAAGAGAAATGACATTTTAGAATATTTAGAAACATCTAAGATTTCTTCTCAGAGAATGCCTCTGCAGAAATCCGAGAATGTTTCAGCTGTCATCTAATTATGACTGACAAGGTTAGCAGGTTCAGGGAAGCCCAGGAAACCTAATTTTTTCCCTGCAGCAAAGTAACTCCCTGGTTTTGTGTCAGCTAGCTTACTGCCTGCTTTATGACTTTTCTGTATTTACTGAGCTGTCAACACCTTCAAGGAACAGAGGTTTTTGTTTTCAAGTTAATGAAAGTGAAAAATTTCCATTGAATTTGATACTGTGTGGGTTACACATCTTGATTAAACTTCAAAAGGTATTTTATGTGCAGATAAAATGTAGAAGCGATCTTACGCCTTTGAGTCTGTGTTTTGCTGCAGTCTTGCAGACAAATTCCCAGTGTCCTTTAGTAGTCTCTGAGGCACTCCACGCATGGAAGGAAGAATGTGTGGCAATTTTATCGCACAAAGAGATCTTACACTGGCAATTATTGTACGAGAACTGTATTAATTAATGTCTACAGTGGAATTTTTTTGAAACAACTTTTTAATGTGGGGGGAGTGTTACGTTATTAACAATCATTCTTATGATTTTTCAATGTTATTTTGCTACCTCCCCAATACTCGTGCTCAGTGCTTGTTTTCTGAAGGGAGTTACTCTTGAGTGATATGATTTGGTGCCTGTGGATCATTCCATTCACATGAGGTAGCATTCAGTGTTATGCAACAGCTCTGTAATACTTCTGTGTTTTTGTTGTCAAGAAGACACTTCCTAATGCAATTAAGTAGTAGCAACTGTAATTTTTCTGTTTTGGGAGGGGAAAAAAATTGCTGTGAGAGAGAAGGGCTATTTTGTAGCCTGGTTTCCTAAAGCTACAGGGGTGAAACAGGTCAGACCTGTATGTGTCCATTGGCCCTTCTCCCTCAATAGTTTTTGAGTCCCTTGGTTGGTATTAATCACCTTTGGCAATGGGCTGCCTCTTGCACACAGTTGGCAGACTGAGCAAAGATGGGTTGGAGCTGTACAGGAGGATGGGGATAGTGAAGTGTATGGGGAGAGGGGATGAAGCACTTAGGAGGTACCAGGAAATGTTTCAGTGGGAGTGTGTGATGAATTCAAGGCATTGCGAGACACTGAGGAGGGGCGGAACTGAGGGTGCAGAATATAAACCACAGAAACCCAAGATTCTGTGGATTTACTACTCTGTTTTTTAGTAGTGATATAGATGAGATTGGAACAGACTTTTATGTAAAGATAGTTTTGACCGATTTCTTTTGCTTGAAAAGAAATGGTCATCTGGTCTACTGCCTTCCGAAAGCCAGTATTATCACATTCATTCTTTCTTCCCAGGAGAGCACCCTGTGCTTCAGGAGAGGAGCTTTTGTTTTGTTAGTTCGGTCCAGTTTGGAGCCACTCACAAGAATGCCAGAAGTGAGAATGATTTTGTCCTATATGTACTGAAATAGGGTGCTCAGAGGTATTGCAGAATTGCACTGGTCACTCAGCACTTTCTCAAACACAGCAAATTTGCTTGTATCTCTGCATCTGACTGCAGCAGAGAGTAGTAGACATCTGTGCTGGCTTTAAGCTAGCTGTCATGGTTTGAAAAGTAGCCGTCAATCTAGAAAAGGAAGTTTGGAGGTCATCACAGCCTGTGAAACCAATGTGGGAAACTTGTATTGGTACAGTGAGCCTGCTGGGAGCTCAAGACTGCTGTGGCTCAGCTGCTACTGTGCCCTGAGAAACCCTGTCAATAGCTGCTCAGGTGTGTTCATGCTGTACTGCACTTGCTGTGGTGTGCAGTCATGGATGTGAGTTTGGGATGAATTTGAGTCAGTGATCAGTCTCAACATAAAGACATCCTCCTGTTAGGTCCCCTGGGCTAACTGGTTTCTTTGATGTATTACACTTTCAAGTCTGCTATTGCTTTTGCAACTAGACGTAACGTCAAACTTTATAATTTCAGGTATTAATGTGCATGCCAGGTTGCTCTGCTTATCAGGACTGAGCTGGAACTGGCTTTCACAGGGATTATTTGCTATCCCTCCTCACCAACATTAGCTTATATGTGTTCTGTCATCTTTGTTGTATTTGTGTGTAAGTTTGTGCAACTTCTCTTTTAGATTGGTTTACAGATGTGGTTGGAAAGCACTTACATTGTTTCAGATACACTGACTTGCTTCCTATTAGCAGCCTGGTGTGTGAATAATGGTCATAATAACCCTAATAATACTCTGCAAATTGAGTGTTGCTTTCCTTGCAATAAATCTTTTGAAGATCTTTTCTTTGAGATATAGTTTCATTTCTATGCAGATCATTCTTGCAATATATTTTTTTGGCCTTCTCCCTCATATGATTCATGGATACAAAAGTCACATTCAAGGAAGACTTATGTCTTAGGTTTTCATAGTTAATGAACATAACTATTTCAAACTATTTTCATGTGTATAAACATGTGAAGTCCTGTGATGATAAACATCAGTAAATATTTAGAAGCTTGAAAAGTTTATAGTAAATTAACTATGTGAGCCGAAGCTGAATCCCATTCAGCTGGGTAATGCAAGCCCATAAGGTCTAGTCATGAACCATTATTTACTTGTTACTCCTTGTTTACACTGAACAATTACATCGATAGCCCTTTAGAAGCTATGTGAATCTGACTTTGCTTTTGTGTGTGAATTTTAAATACCTTTTGTGACCTTTGATATTTTTTTTTTTAATTATTATTTTTTTATTCACTAATCTTTTTCATTAGTTCTGCTGGTGTGCCGCTATATCTCATTTATACTCAAAAAAATCAAACACAAACATACTTGATACCTAGCTGCCATTTCCCTGTCATCCTGAGTTCCTGTAGAATATTTTAATAATTGATTTCCATATAGGAAATGAGCTGCTGATGAAGTCTTAACTGATGATATTTGGAAAAACTTTTCAATTCTGCAGTTCCTCACCTCCTTTCCTAGCTATCACTTCCCCATCTCCTTTCATCCTTCCCTTTGCAAGAGCGCTGGTCTGTGAGCACCTCCAATGCTTTGGGAACTACTTGTGCAGAAGAGGTCCGTACGAGTGTAAGAAGCCACGCTTGTGGCAGTGGTCTCTGTCGGGTTTTGGGAGCAGGGACAGGTGTTCTCATGCTGCCTCTCTCGCTTTATTGCGCTATGACCTTGACTACATCTTAAATTACCTTCTCGGCTGACTACCTAAGCAGGATATCAGCTTAATGTTTCTACAGTACTTTGAACACAAACGGGGTTACAAATGTTGAATCATTGTAGGAAAATATGAATGCTGAGTTTACCTAATGTCAGCACTAGCCCAGACGAGGTAAGCTCTGCAGTGCTTCCTACCCACTGACTTGCACAGGGCTGGCCGTTACTGTGAGCATCCCCACCGAGTCACAGAACCCTTCCGCTGCTTCCTCTGTGTCCCTGTGTTTGTAAAGAGGAGACATAATTGAACCTGCTTTGCCTGTATACCAAATAAATCATGGAATTAAAAAATTGTGAGGGGGAAGCACGATGTAATATCCTTTCTGTTCATTTGTGTAGATCTTACTCATTTTAAATACTACTCATATGTCTGAGGAGAGAAAGTGATATAGGAGAAGTATGGGAATGTACAGCAACAGCTTAAGTTTTGAGTTGTTAGAGCAAGTAGGAGTAACTGAGCATCGTGCTGGGAGCTTGTGTGCAGGCACCAGTCCTGCAAAGATTTAAGGCTATGCTCAACTTCAGTAGATGTTCTCACAGCCTATGCACAGTGTATAAAATGAATCATATTTAAATATTTGCAGGATGAGTGTTTTAGCAGTGTGGAAAAGAGTGACTGGTTAGGTTTGCTGTGTGTGAAAAATTTTCTCCAATTTCAAGTAGATGATATTTCTTCATGAAAAGGACCTGTGCTTTTGTCCTCATTGCTCTTTCTAAAGATGTCTCCAAAAAACTTATCACAGCATGAACATAATTGTATAATAGAAATATAGTTATTCAGTAGCTCGTATTAAATACATTTTTCTCAAATTTCTTGTCAGTTGCCAGGGCTAAAGGGGGAGATGTATAGTATAAGGATATATTTTGGTCATGAGATCTCCTTCTTTTAATGCTGACCAAATGTCCTGTGCCTCTCTTTACAGCTTCCAGCTACAGTTTTATTCTGAGCATTAGTGAAGAGGAAGCCAGGGTGAAGGCTTTGAACGAGTACCTGAGCACTCGTAGTTATATCCAGGGGTTCACATTTTCACATGCAGATGTGGAGGTATTCAGAAAGTTTTCGGGGCCACCTGTGGACCAGTATATCCATGTTGTCCGGTGGTACAGACACATAGAAGCAATCTATGATGGCAGCAGTGAAAAAAATGAGCCTTGTAAACTTCAAACAAGTGAGTAATATGAAACTGGTGGGCAGGTTATAGACTAGCTGACATTGTATTGGTTGGTATTGCTGAGAATTCCTAGAAGTTCCCTTTCATACTCTCTTGCACGCTTTAAAATTTACCGTATCAACTTGTATTCAAGGTCATGAAATTCTTCTTGCATACAGTTACTGTGTAATTGATAGATCCTGACCTATTTGAATGTTAAAGCTCTGTTTCTTTGATTTTAAAATTCCTCAGTATACAGAATTCGATTATGTGTATTTTCTTAAAAAAGCTAGCCACTGGATTGTAAAAAAATATGTGGATTTTGGTTTGTTCTCTAAAATACCAGGATTTGCTCAGTCCACTTTTTTTCCCTGCAAGGGTAACTAAATAGGTGCTGTATAATATACAGATTCATAATAAAGTAATCTGAATACTGCCTCTTATGATTGTTATTAACACTGACTCTCAAAAAGAATGTTTGGGGTTCTTTTTTAACCCTGGTAATTTAGGCATTGCTGATGATTTGAGGAAATACTAACTGGTCAATCTAGGTCATTGTGTAAGCATGGGTGCTGGCATTTTTGGGAGCTGCATCACTCTCCTGAGTTGTTTTCCAATGAGCTAGTCTAACTTAATTGCTTTATAGTGAGATCCTTGCTGAGAGAGTCATGAAATAATTAATAGTAATAACAACACAGAGCTGTTGTATGGTGCTTGCAATACCTATAAATGAATGCATAATGTCTGTCATTTTTGCTGATGGTTGTTGACTAATATTACTCCAATGCCATCTTCTTACAACCTCTCATCATATGTGTTCTCAATTCCTAGCAGACTAGCAGTTAAAATCAAACTGCTCTGAGTAGGTTCTGCGTACGTGTGTGCGCCTGCATGCATTTGTGCTGGTTCTTGATTTCCTTTTAGCAGTGAAGGTATCTCAGCTGTACTGCTGGCTCTGGTAACAGATTTAATGCCACTAACTACAGTTTACCTGCAGACTTTCATGGAACAGAGTGGAGCAATAGCAGAAAAGGTTTCTGTTTTCCTGTCCATGAAATCTTTAATGTTAAGTCTCTCTTTCTGAAACGTTATTCTTGTTATCTTTATGATCTGTGCGTATGTATCACAAGTCCTGAAATGGTGTTCTGCAGTGTTCACTATGAAAATGACACGTGATTGCCACGCTTCTTAGACCTTGGATATTTTATCAGTGTTTTTTTGGGTGTATCAGAGAGCTCCAGGGGTGGATTAGAGCAAATGAACTTCAGTTCAACCGGAGGGAACATCATAGCTGGCAGAGAGGTATTTGAACAGGCTAAACAGTATGCCTTTTACTCTGCCCTTGGTGTCGATGTAGTGGATATAATGTGACACCTAACTCACAAGCTGAGAACTTTAGGGTGCAGTGTCTGGGTTTTTTCTTATGTTTAGTGTGGTTGTCAGTAAAGAAAGCTTTACAGATTTATCTTTTATTAGACTAACCCACATAGGTTTCTTTCCCCGAGGGAAACATTAGCCGCAATTAAGCATGCCAGCATAATCTTTGTAAATCAAAGAGTAAACAAATCCATACCTTGGTATATGGTCTGTGTTATGGATAGACTGCTCTTGAACTTGAAGTATTCTGTTCAGGAGTCCTTTATACAATCAGATATTTAGAATAAACATATATTTCTGTGGATCCATAACATGCAGATTAAATGGAGCCCCTTTGTGAGATGGAGTACTACAGTTAATATCTTGTTTTCCTATTTAGGCAGTTATTCAAAAAAGGAAGATGAGGGAGAAATTAAATTTTTTATACCATGGATGTTTACATTACTTGAAGGTTTTTAGCCAAAATATTCATACGGAGATATTGGAAGGAAACAGACTTAATGAAGAGCATCCTGAGACACAGGATCAGAAAGGCAATTTTGTTGTCAAAACAAACAGTTTGTATAATATTTTAATTGCAGTTAAAATACATACCATGAGAATTCCTAAAGACAGTGCTGTGTGTATTAAGCTGGCAACCTTGCTGTATTTTTGAATTTCCTAGTTTGCTTTCATTCCTAGTTAACGAGATAATTAGTTTAACATCATTACAGCTGTAAG
This sequence comes from Cariama cristata, assembly GCF_000690535.1. NCBI lineage: Eukaryota > Metazoa > Chordata > Aves > Cariamiformes > Cariamidae > Cariama > Cariama cristata. The sequence continues at coordinate 7,955 of NW_009600512.1, forward strand.
CAGCCCTGTGCATAGCAAACTGCAGCTCTTCAACAGGTGACATACTTTTGTTTGAAAAAAACGTGAGTTTAACAACTATGTTGCTTCTTAAAAGTTTGAAAGAAAACAAATGCAATACTATTGTCACTAATATTACCTTGGTTTTATCTGCTCTCTTTAATGGCAAAATTTAGCCCCTTGCTGAATTGGAGCATATTTGTGGTAAATGAGTGTGTTGAAAACTGCCTTGTGTACATAGCAACAATGTATGATAAGAAACTGAAGTTCTTTCTAAACCTTTCTGTCTTCCCCCCCCCGCCCCCGAGTACACGTACTATGTCAATATTGGCTCCAGAGACTAACTCTGGTCTCTGGAGATTTTTTGCAAATTCTGTGTGAGATCTGTGATATGCCATCACAGTAAAATCAGTCATGTTGCAGAAAGCCCAGGACTGCCATACCACTTTATTAATAATTCGTTAAATTTCAAAGCTCTTGTTAATGCTTTAACTGAATTGCATGCTCTTACTTTTATACCCTCTTCCTTCCTGGATCAGATCCTTACTTGGATCAGAAGTTAATAGGAATGGCAAGTCAGAGAGCAGAAAGTAAACTAGATTGAAATAATTTAGTTTGGTTTTAGTGGTTTTGTAGGAAACTCTAACAAAACTAGTTGGATTACTAAGATTGGAGCTGCTTTGTCTAATTATATGTGTTTTTTTCCTTTTGAAATAACTTAGTGATGTGATAAGGAGAAAATGTTATATTGCAAATCTGTTTGTGAAAATTATCTTTTCAGTTCTCTTTAAACTATTTTTTCTCCTAGGTAAAGGCAAGCGTCTGCAGCCCCCTTGGTCTCCCCCTGAAGGGACAAAACATTCTAGGCTCTGCCTCTACAACAGCCTGACTCGCAATAAGGTGACTAAATGAAAGAAAAGTGGAGTTTTCCATAGAAACACAAATAGAGAAGTCATCGAAAGTTTGTTTCTTAAGTGTTTACCCTAATCAGTAGACAGGTTTCTGGGTTGTATTTTGAGGAACGTTAACAAGTAGGTGCCAGAGATGCTGTGTCAGTCAAGTGTGTTTGCTGAGCAAGTGTTATAATTTACACAATAAATATACATATACTACAAGTGTGTGTATGTATGTGTATATTGCATAATATATAGTTCCCAATTGCAAATTATCATCATGCAAAATAGCCAGGGGTTCAACTATAATAGACATAAGTATAGGCAATGTGAACAGAATAAAATCAGTTTCTTTCTTTAGATGTTGTCTGTGTAAAAAAAAGTCTCGCCAATTATATTATTGTAATATAAACTGGTAAAACTTCTTGTGGTCTTGTTTGAAGGTCTGTTGGAAAAGAGAGGAAATATTAAGAATACTAATGTTACATCGGATGTAGTATCCACATATGTGTGAAATGATTATACTCTGTAACCTTTTCCAATGCAAAAGAAAGCCTGATCTTCATTTTTACAAATGCAGCTTGAATCATGCCCTACCTGGTTCAAATCTTTGTAATCTGATATCTTGATTGATAAAGAGTGCAGGTAACATAAGCAGCCATACCCTGTCATCTCTCTTAGATGATAAAGCTAGTGGTGATCTTCTTATGGTAAAACTGGGAGTGGAATAACTATTCCTTTTTTTGTAATTATAATCCTTTTTTCACGTTCAAATCTCCGAATGTGGTGTTGCTGGCCTGAGATCATGTCTTCAATTTCTTCTAATCACTGTACCTTCCCTTTCAATTAAGGAAATATTTCAGCCTCAGAATGGAAAAAAGGTCTTGTGGTATTGCTGTGGTCCAACAGTTTATGATGCTTCTCACATGGGACATGCCAGGTACTGCAGTTCCTTATTTTGATATAGGTAATAACAGTGTGTATTGGAAGCAAAAGATTAATAGAAAAAGGTACTTTGTTTAGATGACTATATTACTAGAAAATAGTCTTGTTAGACTCAATGCTTGAGATTTAAGATTAAAAGCATGGTATAATATTATGCCATTGTGTGATTAAGAACTTACTAGTAGATGAGGGAAAATTAAAACTGCTATAAAATTATTGACTCTAAGATTAAAGTAGTTTGTGCATAGAATAGAAATAACTTGAGGTGTTCAATACGAACACCCCTATATCTTTTATGTTTTTAGGTCATACATCTCATTTGATATCCTGAGAAGAATCTTGAGGGATTATTTTAAATATGATATTTTCTATTGTATGAATATTACAGATATTGACGATAAGGTAAGGTCTTTTTAAATTGCAATCAAAAATACTGTACTTTAAGCATGGAAGTCAGAGAGTCATATGTAACTGCCATTTGATAAACCAAGATAAATCTTACACTTATTAACTTGGACATATATTTTGTACACAAAATCATTGATTTTTCTCAGTTTTGTAGCATTGCTATGGTAGCAAAGCCTATATTCTTGTATATAAATGAATATTGTCATAAATAATGAAGACTAAGCAATTTACAAAGATGACTTATTTTATTTGCCTGTTGTTGAGATACCTAATTAACTCTCTTGAGGTAGCTGATTAACTATGTATCATGTGTTTAATTTGTATTACTGCATGTAATTCTTGTAGCTTGTTAAATTTATAGGGATTCTGAAATGTCTTTGGTATGTAATAGGTTTTATTTGCACTGTATATAACTATATGTCAATTCACAAAAATGTTTTCATGTTTCTGCTTTGTAGATCATCAAGAGAGCAAGACAAAATTACCTTTTTGAACGGTATAGAGAGAACAAATCAGCACCAGATCAGCTACTTGAAGATGTTAAAACTGCCTCAGAGGTGGGCATGGTATTTAATCCCTGCTAGTGTCTTAGGTTCTTACTCGATAATGTAGCAAAGCACCTAAAAAGTGCCTCTGACTGCTACCTCCTTAAACTTTCTGTTTGTTTTACTTCTGTTGAACTGGTACCACACAAATTAGAAATGTTATTGAAACTGCGCATCACTTTGATTTTTCCATTGTTTTAGAATTGACAAGAACTATCCATGTAAAAGGCATGCCTGATTTTTATGTCCATAGAACTTGTTTGTGAGTGCATATATATTGTTGTTGGGGTATTGGGGGAAAAAGCTAAAAAAGCATTTGGATGTTTGTGTGTTAGAGTTCAAACTTTAAAAATAATCCTTTAAAATAGTTTTGAAATGGTGGTATGTCCGTAATCTTTTAAAGCTTGTGAGATTTCTTTTGTACCATTGACGGCCTTGGGAAGAGTAAAAAGTCTCCAAAGCTTTAGGGATTTAATAAATCGTGTATGCTGGACTGCAGGTGAGGGAAGGTGATTCTCTGGTCATTTTTAGAACTACAGATCCCAAAGAGATTATCAGTCTAATGAATTGAATACAGGCCTGGGAATAGGAGGCCTGGAAATTTTGCTCAACTATCATTGCCTGATGTACTCTCTAAGCATAGCATTTAATCTATGTTTCATAAGAAAACTTCTCCCTTGCAGATTTGTGATAATCAACTGTGTAATTAAGGTGATTAACTGCATAGAAAATTAAAATTACTAAACAACAGTAATGATGATGTAGTAATTTATACAGTCTTTCTGAAAAACTGAATTCGGATGTGAACTAAGTTCTTTTGATGTCACCTTTATTTCTGATAAGTATGTTTCAGTAGTTTAATATCAAAGCTTTTTATGTGGCATAATGTATTATTCATCACTAGCAAGGTACTGTGTGGCTAAAATAATATATTGTGTATGGAACATAGTGCTACTCTACTGCAAGTTGCTTTCTGAGGTGTTTTTTTTTTTTTTAAATGTAGCTCTTTTCAGTTAAATTAAATGAGACAACAGACCCAGATAGAAGGCAAATGTTGGAAAGAATTCAAAATGCAGTGAAGTCTGCTTTTGACCCTCTACGAGAAGCTCTGCAAGCAAAACTCCCTGCAGAAGACATCAACAGATGTCATGAGGTCAGTTTGAGCTCCTTTTTAAATTATATTTGGCTTATAATTGTTAGGGGGTTTAAAAATAATATTTAGCTTGTAGTAATTCCCTGAAATATTATGGCAATTTTTATTCATAAAAAGAGAAGAGGTGGGCCTGAGGACTTTTTAGTGCTTTGCATTCAATACAGGAAGTTTGATCCTTTAATTCAACTATATAGTTTTCGGTTGCTGTTTTTATCAATTAGGGTTTTTTTTCTTTCTCACTCTGATAATTACTCAGTCATTTTTACCTTTCCAACAGGGATTTTTGTCTTGCATGTATTTAGACTTTCTCTTTGACTTTTTTGTCTTCATGAATTAGTTTCAGTATAGATTACTGGACATAGATTTATGACATTGCAATACTGGTGGCAATTTTCTACAGAAGTGTTTCCATCTCTGATCAGAGAAGAAAAAACATCCCAAAAAATTATGCTCAGGGTAATTTTTATCCAAAGACCATTACATTTAGTGACAGTAATCCTGTTGACTTTATTGGGCTTTGGTACTGTCCCAGTAACCAAGTCAGTCAATATAACTATTGTCTTTTAGTAACTGGTTTCCACTTTCATCTGTTCTTGCTTTCAGATTATTTGTGATAATTACTGTAGGAACCATAGGGTATGTGCTGTCTTTTTGAGACGGCTCCCCCTCTAAATTGTCTTTTAAAAAAATGGTCTAGCTATTCTAATATCAAATGCCTTTGTAAAAATGTATACTGACTTAACAGAGTTTTATAACCAACTAAAATCTAAGCACCTTCTAGGCTATATCCTATTGTAAAAAAAAAGTAATCTTTTAATATAAGACTGAAACGTATCCTTGCTGATGTTCAAATTAGTCTTTCAGATGCTTTTTAGCAATGTGCACAGTAAGGCTTGTTAGGATTATCCAGTAGTATTGGAGGGAACAGATGATGTGATATAACTGCAGGTCTCATCTAGTGTTTACTGCATAAATTCCACATGCCTATTTAAGTGATTGATACCAAAACAGGTAACATGTATCAGTTTATCTTCTTTCCTTTGTTTCATCCATATTTATGAAGGGCAATACGATAAAAATCTGGTAGAAGCACAGATTACTCTGTAATCATAGCCAAGTGTCTTTTCCTTAAGCAAACCTCTCTGTTCAGAATAAGATCTTTCTGCAGAGTTTAAACAGGGCAAGTCTTTGATCAGTTGCACTTATAATTGTTGTTTTATAGATACTGTTGGAAGAAGCCAAAGATTTGCTGTCTGACTGGTTGGACACAAAATTTGGCAGTCAGGTGACTGACAATTCCATATTCTCAAAGCTCCCCAAATTCTGGGAAGGGGAATTTCATAAAGATATGGAAGCACTCAATGTAAGTAAACAAACTGTTTTCTGTTCTAAAAGTGTGTATGCCATGCCTCATAATATGCAGAATACAATTTAGCTCCTTAATAGGTTTTAAAAACCTCATATTTCAACCATATTGATATAGTATTTTCTTTAGTGTGAATAGGTAACTGTTAAATTAGCAGCTGTTCTGTTTCCATCCCAACAATATTAAATCTGTTGTGCATGATACCAGAGCCAGTTAACTGGTGATCAAGTTTGACATGTACACTCCATCCCTTCCTCTTGGTGTAACATGGGCTGATAATCATAAACTGATCCAGAAATTTGAGATAGAGTCTGTTAGCTGCACAAGAGAGGCCTGCCAACCTCAGCGTTTAGACTGACTACTTATCAGTCTTCAGCCACTAAGAAATTATGTGATGATAACAATCAAGGACAGATTTGTCTGTTACAGATGAAATGCTGTGTCATATGCAATGGTTCAGATCAGTGAAGGTTTATTTATTTACCTTTAAATCAGAGGGGCTTATTGCCTGTTCTGTCAGAAGTACAATAAGTGGAAGAGCTGACATTTCCTGCAGTAGTTTGTTGTTAACATCGCCTTAAAGGCTGAGGGAAAAATGGCCACAGCACATTGTTTCAGAGCAGAAAGCTTGAAATAAGAGTCTTAGATTCTACTATCACTTGCTTTTGAGCCGATTTTTAACCAATGTATAATATAAATATATATTTGGTGCATATTTGCATATGTATAAATATTTTTATATATATTAAAAATATATACAATTCTACTTTTTATCTGTAGGTTTTACCTCCAGATGTTTTAACACGGGTTAGTGAATATGTTCCAGAAATTGTGGATTTTGTGAAAAAGATTGTGGATAATGGTTATGGGTAAGTTTGCTGCTGGATGCTTTTGTTGTGCCCTTATACTGTATCAGAGCTAGAATGATTGCTTTCAACACTTAATTGTGAACTGTTTTCTCTGTTTTCATATGCAATAGTAGTCTTTTTGAGAAGTAGTGTTTCATCAAATAAAGAAACTTCAGGTTCCTTTGCAAAAGACCTATTAGTTCTTACCTGATGAAAATGTGCTATTCTATACTTCTTATGATGTCTTACAAAGCAAGAAGTTAGATTATTAAAAGTATAGGGTGAAATTCTTACTCATTAAAATAAATAGTCACAAGTCTCATTCACTTGTTTGACTTTTGACCTTCAGCAAGGGGTTTCAAAAATGGATGCCTGAGTAGATGGCTAGAAATCAGTTGTAAATAACATAAGTTTAGAAAAAAAAGGTAATTGTGAACTGTTTTTCTGCCATTGTCTAACATTTGTGAAAATCAAGCTAATACTCTAGAAGTTCCTAAGTATCGTGATAGATTCCCATTTGAAATTTTTGAGTTCTCTTTCTGTTAATAGCGTCAATTTTTTGACATGGATGTATTTTTATTGTGAAAAAAGCAAACCTGTTGTTCAGACTGCCATAATTTCTCTTGCATGTTCTTCCTTTAAACCTACATTTTTGAATTTTCTTTAAAAAAAAAAGGGGGGGGGATGGTCACCGTTCAGAATTGTTTGCACTGAATTATTGACATTCCTGGTGGTCCTGAAACTTACCTTTGTGTCAGTGTTTTTATTATGGACTTGCCTTTGTGTCAGAGTTTTTATTATGGGTATAGTGGGACAAAATTAGCAAAATGAAGGACAAAGTGGACTGTGAAACAAACATGATTCATAGTATATTATTGCAAAATATTTAAAGGGACCAGAATTATTGTAGATATTTCTTCTCTTGGGATTGTTATCTGACATTTCACTTCTTAAGAGTTTAACAAAAGAGGGTAGTTATTTTCCCTTTGATCAATTTTATTATAACTTTCAATTACTTGTCTGAAGTCTTTATGATAAGGGCTTAAAACTTAGGCTCGCCTAAGTCATCTTTACAATACTGAGCAGTACCATACTGTATGTGGTTTCACTAGAGAACTTAAGTTTAAGATGGTGATTTTTGGGATAAAATTTGATTAAGTCTTGGTAGAAAGTTAGCTAAATAATGATCTTTAACTTTTCAGGTATGTGTCCAATGGATCTGTATACTTTGATACTATGAAGTTTGATTCCAGTGAAAAACACTCCTATGCTAAGTTGGTTCCTGAAGCTGTAGGTGATCAAAAAGCTCTTCAAGAGGGTGAAGGTAAAAAGGGGAAATAACATTTGCTTAAGTTGCTGAAGAAACTGATGATGTGTTGATCTCTTATTTGATTTCACTGACATTTGGATCACGGTTACTGTCAGAGTTGAACAGTTTACCTGCTGCACTTCATTTACCAACAGAATTCTCTTCCAAAGTTTTGTAGCTTGAGCCAGCACTTTCCTGAAAGTTTTTCATTGGAAAATACCTAGAAAAGTTATTCATTCTAGGATTTTTTGTTTGTTTGGTTGGTTGGTTTTTTTTGTCAGAATTGTGAATAGCTCTGTCATTTGACTATAGCCCAGTTATTTGGTTATTCATATGGTTCAAAGTAAGAGGAGCAAAGACTTGAAGCTGGGTCTTCCACATGCCAGGTGAAAGCTCTCCACGTCGGGCTGTGGTTATTTCATGACAAATATTTGGGCTTTTCTTTCATACTGAGAACTTTTTTTACTTTGTAAACCTTGTTGTGTTGAACTAAATCCAAATATATTGACAAGTTTACCCTTGACAATCTTGTCTTTAATCTCTCTTGCATTCTTATGCGGTAGGTGGTATTGTTAACCACTTTTAGTCTGGGACAGTACTGCAGAAATGGTAAATTCCCTGTGTTTTAAAGATGTTATAATGAGAGTGCCACTTAAATGATCACAAGAAGCTAACAGCAAATAATGCATGACACATCTGTGACAGTAACAAAGCAGTAAACATAGCTATTGAACAACTACCAGCCATTCTGTACAGCAGCTGAGTTTAGGGGTGGAAGAAATATCCTATGATCATGTTGTGTGTGCAGATTAAGACAATCCTAGTCTTAGTTTGCATTGTTCTAATTTTGGAGTGAATTGATTCTGCAGTCTTACTTGTATATAAATATAGGGGTTTTTTGTTTCTGTATTTCTTTTTCTGTAACTGCAATATTGGAATTGTGCCTGCAGAGAGAATGTAGATGAATCTCATGTCAGAAAGCAGTGCATCTGATACTTGTCGTCAGATTTCCTGTCAACCAAATATTAATCAAAACCCCAAAGGATTATCAAGGTTAATTATGAGGAATTTTGAGGGCTGAGTGTTTTTCTTTTCTCATTTATTTGTTTGTTTTTTTAAATTCACTTGATGTGAGGTACAGCAAGGCCAAAAATCAATAATGCTGGTTTTTAAATAAAATGTATGTATTTACATTTTCTCTTTTGAAAGGTGACCTGAGCATCTCAGCTGATCGTTTAAGCGAGAAGCATTCTCCGAATGATTTTGCTTTGTGGAAATGCTCCAAGCCAGGAGAACCCTCATGGGACTCTCCATGGGGAAAGGTAAGGACATTATGATCAGGAATTAGATCTTTTACACCTTATTAAATAACATGTTACACAAATACTTTGCCTCACCTCATATTAATAATGTGTAGATTATAGGGATCTTGTATTAAATCATAAATTCTGTTGCTGTGTTCATTTAATAATTTAGAATGTGTTTGATACTTTTTAAACAGAAGTCTGCATGGAGGCTCATGATGGCTGTTACTGGTCATTTGTTCTCTACTTCTTTACAGGCTTTATCTGCAGTAATTTCTATATTTTTTTCCTTGTGATCAAAAATATTAATCTAATTTTAAAAACAATAATAAGCAGGATAATCAAAGCATCTCAGATGTATATGCCATGTTTGATCTTTAAATCCAACAGTACACTTTTTTGAAGTTGAAGCTGAGAATCTTTGTTTTCTTTGTCACGCTGTATTTAATTTCCTCAGGTGTGTAACTGTTTAGGGGCAGACCAATGAGGGTATGATACATAGGCCAGAGAGGAAAACAATTAAGTAGTAGCCAAGTAATGTCTTTTTCTTAACAGGGTCGTCCAGGTTGGCACATTGAATGTTCTGCGATGGCTGGATCCATTCTAGGAGAGTCGATGGATATTCATGGAGGAGGGTTTGATCTCCGATTTCCCCACCATGACAATGAACTGGCACAGTCTGAGGTGAATGAACTGGCCTTCAGTTTCTACAGTGAAAAAGCAACATGCTTTGCTTTGACTGCAACTTACACAAATCCAGCAATTAATTTTTAAAACTTTATGTGTGTTTTGCATAAGCATAATTTTTCTTCTCAGGATTTTATACTTAAATTATCCTACATCATGGTATGTATGTAAACAGTGTTGGGTCTTTGGGGTTTTTTGTTTTCGTTGCAGGCATACTTTGAAAATGATCACTGGGTTCGGTATTTTCTGCATACTGGCCACTTAACAATTGCTGGCTGTAAAATGTCCAAATCTTTGAAGAATTTCATTACCATAAAAGATGCGCTGAAGAAACATACAGGTAACAATTACTTTGGAATTTGAATGCTTTTGATGTACTTTGAGTGGTGACTCTGGTAATTTTGTTATCTAGCCACGTAATAGTTTCCAAAAATGGATAACTTCAGGTGTCTTTCTTCTTCACTAACTTTAGAACAGCTTCCTTGTTCTTCTGTTCCTTGTTGGTATTATCTGTATGGATAGTAGTGTTCTTACTTTTTTGGTAGATGTATTGATAGTAAGAGTATTAAAAATTGTGTTCTTAGCCACTGCGGTATTGGAGGCCATAAAAATGCTTTAGATCATGGTTATTTTCCTTGTTTATTTTGAAACTCCTAATAGCACGACAGTTACGGTTGGCTTTCCTCATGCACTCTTGGAAGGATACGCTGGATTATTCAAATAATACCATGGAGTCAGCTATTCAGTATGAGAAGTTTATGAATGTAAGTAAGCTTTCTGTTTCTCTCCAGCTCTCTAAGCTTTGTGTTGTCATATGTGTTTCAAGGAAGAGAAGCCACGGATATATAGGCCATATCCACAGACTGAGTATGCGTTCTGAATTCATCAGGTGGGATGTCACAGTATTTGTTTAGCTACTATTGAATGTTCAAATCATTTAAATTCCACAGACAGCCACATTTCTCTGCAGCTGGGTGCTCTCTCCAAGTTTTGACATCTCTGAGCAACCTGGCACTTACACGCAAGATTAGTTTCTCAGTTCAGCTTGCTTATAGGACTCAGTCCAACAGACACTCTTGTAAACATGTCTACCAGATCAGACTTTACACAAATATAGCCAAAGGGGAAGAGGGGGAGTATCATTCCTACCTTGTCTCCTCACCACATACATGGAGCATTTGCCTCTATGCCTTGCAGGCATATGTGAGGGGTCAGGCACAGTTCCTTTCCCTGCTAAATTTGGAGCTGTGATTTAAACCCACATTTCCCACAAGGAGGCTGTACAGCATTTTGAGATCCTTGATCTTGGTCTCTCCGGCTGAAGCTATTCTGCTTTTTATGTAAAATGTTTGGTTTGGGCCACAGAATAAGTGAAAATTACTTTTCACCAAGCTGGATGCCCACATAAAATAGGCCCTCACTATAAAGCCATTTTTATTCTTCAGCTTCCACTGCTAGCAACACACTTAAAAATCTGCCATAAGAAGTCTTGCCTAAACTTCTTTAAAATGGTATTATATTTGAGCAGCTTGGTGTTAAGCGTATCATAGTGTATCATGCAGTGGCAGAGCCGAGATAGAACTCAATTACAGTCCCAACAGTGATTCACAGAGTTATGCAAGATGTGTGGGTTTCCTTGTTTTGACAGACATTCAGTAGATCCTGGCTGAAACAGTGTTGAAACCATAAACTTTAGGAGGCTAAATAAGAAATAATGCCTTTTCATAGTAAATATTGGTTGTGTCTAATTTAAACTGATTTTTAGCTATATTTGGTTTTTATAGGAGTTCTTTTTAAATGTGAAGGATATTCTTCGAGCTCCCACTGATGTGACAGGCCAGTTTCAGAAATGGGAAAATCAGGAAGCAGAGCTGAACAAAAAGTGAGTGGAAAAAAGTGAATAGCCATTGTGTAGCTACATGTTTAATTTTTTTTTTCATGCAAAATGACTTACTATGTATATAGTGATATTTATGAGTCTGTAGCACTTCCACTGAGTACCCCAACTCTATACAAGCTAGTGAATTTAATCTTGCAAGTACAGAAGTATCTACGTAGTACAGATGAAATTGTTAATGTCCGTTTCATTTATATTAAGTACACTGGCATGCCTCATCACCCTGTTTGTGAAGGGGAAGAGATCTTTTTTTTTGGATAGTTGTCATTTTCTTCACTAGTTGGAATGCTGTCCTTCTATCTGAGAAGTGACTGATAATTCATAGTGGTTACAACTGGAAAAATAGTATTCTACACATTTCAAAATACAGTGAGCAGAGACAAACAGAAGTTAAATGACTTGACTAAAAGCACAAAAGATCACAGTGCCAATGTTTGAAAATGTGTGATTGAGAGAGACAGAGATATCGATATTGCAGTCTTTTACTTTTATAACAAAGCTATCATTACTGTTTGTAACACAAATAGCTTCCTATATGACTTCTATTCTGTGTGAAATTTAAAATAGAAGCATCTTATGTTGCAGTACTAAAATTGTTCCTAGTTCAGTTCACTACTGTGGACAGAGAGGTTGTCTATTGAAAGACAAAACTATCTGTTTAGTGATGTCCTCTGAAAATTTCATCTTCAACTTGCGGTTGGTAGAGATAACCCTTTTTTAAAAAATGAGGAAGATAGTAAGTAATAGAGAGGTCAAAAGGAAGGGACAAAGAATTGGGAGGAACAGAAAATATGCTTCATGGATATTTGGTTTTGTCTCCTTTCTGTACCACTTCTCATTCTCTTTTCTCTGGAAAAAGTATGTTGTTTGAAACAGTAGTACTCTCTGTGTGACAAAATAGTACTTAATATACTATTACTTATTATGCCTATTCATGAACATTACAAAGGTTTGCAGGAATTTATTCCTTGTATCTGCTTGTAACAGCTTCATAACACTTCACTTTGTGGTAAGTTAGCTTCCAAATTAGTGTTCCTCACTGGAAAGATACTAAACAGAGTACTTGGCTGGTATGTAGGGACAGAAGAGCAATACTGTCAAAAAAAAAAAAAAAGTAAGCACAAGAAGGTACTAAATAAGCAATTTATACTGCTTTAAAAAACTGGTATGAAAAGGTCAGTTGCTGAAAAAATGTTTGATTTAATTTGTTTGGATAGTTGTTGCCACTTAGATGATCCTGCCTGCCTTTGACCATAGCAGCAAAACAGCAGCGTCATGATAATACCTTTTTCTCGCTCATCTGTTTTTCCTTCAAATATAAACTATGACGAACAAAAGATTATCGCACTTTTAGGTCCCCTTACTCTTCTAACAGAGATTCTTCAGAGTAGGTTGCAGATACTTTTGACATCAATAGTAAAAAAAATTTTTTTCTTCTTAGTTTTTACGACAAGAAGGCAGCAATTCATGAAGCACTGTGTGACAATATTGACACTCGCTCTGTCTTAGAAGAAATGCGTTCGTTAGTCAGTCAGAGTAACTCCTATATTGCTGCAAAGAAATCTTCCAGACAAATGCCAAACAGACTTCTTTTACAAAACATCAGTTCCTATCTCACTCAAATGCTAAAGGTATGTAATAGCAAGTAGCAATGTTGCTATTGCACTGTGCAATTGTAACTGTTGTATTTTTCAAGTATGTACAGTCTTTGTTTAAATCTTGTAGGAAACTAGAGATCTTCCACACACATCCCAACCAAAACAACCCCAAATTGCAGTGTGTGCTGCAGCAGGAGCAATTTGGAGTCCTTTATGCTACATTATAATTTCAGCTAATGTTTTGTTGAATAGTGGAGAGCCCCTAGTACATGCAAGGAGAGTGAGTTAGTAGAAAAGATACCAAGTCAGAATGTCAGATCTGACGGCTTTAAAGCTAAATCTGAAAGCCAATGCTTAGTATGCTGTGTCAATTAAAAACCAAAACATCTCATTAGAGCAGTGAATTGTGGGTTAAATGATTACTAGGTGGCTTTAAAACCCTAGTACATGTGCTTTTGCTTAGTTTTCACATACCTGTGACTTGATATATACAATCTTTTCTTTTCTTTTTTTTCTTTTTTTCTTCTTTTTTTTTTCCCTTGACCAGATTTTTGGTGCCATAGAAAGTGATGACGCAATTGGTTTTCCTGTTGGAGGGAATAGTCAAAACATAAATGTAAGTGAAGGACAAAGTACACTATACAAAATTACTCTGTGTCCTTTGAAAGCTTAGGTTAGATAAAGCGATTACATGATAATGTCATACTGATATGTAGCTGAATTACATTCTTTCTGCTTTTAATATTTGAATCTGAAGTAACTAATTGGCTTAGGAAGCAGGATTTTTCTTTTATGGGAATTGGATTTTTTTCTTGGTTGGTTTGACTTAATGACAGACAAATTTTATAGCAACCAGAAAAAGAATTATCTTGTCTTCTGGATGATGAGCCTGTTTAAGAAACCACATGTTAACTACAGACAACACATGCTACAGTCTAAAGACTCATTACAAGTATTTGTATGTTAAGTAGTTTCAAAAATATAATTATACTGATTAAACTTCCTTGTGGTATACCAAAAACCAGCCTGGAGGCAGCTGGAGTTTTATCTGCATCTCAATCTCTTTTTCTGATCTCATTTGTAGCCACAGTTTATATCTGGCATTTGAAGGCTATTTTGCTTTGGTCACTCAGCAGTTCCACTGTGATGCAGAATTTTTTGGGAAATACTTGGGAGATACCTGATGAAAGTGCTGATGGGCCCTGCAGTAACAGTAATGTTTGGTGGTGCAGGCAGGAGAAATAACTCTATATGAAAGCTATCAACTTTGCTGTCTTTGTTCCTGTGAAAAATTTGACAAGGACAAATCAGTGCAGTTTTTCAAGTATTTTTCTGCATTCAAAGGTGTGACCATATATTTTTCTGTTCCGCCTTAGAAGGAATAATTAAAACATTTGTGGTGTAACAAAAAAGCTAAACTTTTTATTCATCAAAGGAAGAGGAAAGCTTGCTTGTGGTCGAAGAATGTGGATGAACACTCATCTGATAATTACCCATGCAAATACTTACATTACTGTGCTGTGGAATCTCTAATAATGATACAACAAGTGTGATATGGAATATGCTTAGTATTCCATACCAAAACCCATCAACAGTGAATTTTAATTTAGCTCAGAATTATTTTGAATTTCAGAAGAAAGGCTGCACCTTAACACTTACTTTTTTAGGTAAATGTTTAGGAAAATTAAAATTAAATTCACATTTAGCACTTCATTCAGGCAGTGTCTACAACATATATGCTTTATGGAAAGATTGTCAATAGTTTGGAACAAGAAGCTAAGCCCTTTCTCTCCTTTAAAGTAATGTTGCCAAGGGTAGTAGAGTCAGAAGAATCCTGTGCAGAAAGAATCCTGTGCTAACACCTATTAGCACAGTTGTCAGAAGAACCTTGTGCTAACACCTGTTACACACAATAAACTTCTGTTTTTATTACCTAGGACATTACTGATTTTAAGCATTATAATATCAAGATGTGTAATATCACAAATGTTTTGGCTGTTAAATATTATACCCTCTTTCAATCTTCTGTGCAGATATTTATTTTTCTTAGCAAAAATTACCAGGGGAACATTCAAGGTTGGAAAACTTCTCATTAATTACAGAAGCTGTGGATCAGGCCTGTTGTTTCTTTGTCTAAATTGGAGTTGAAGGAACCAATAGATTCATTATCTCCAAAAAAGGCATAATCCCCTTCAAAAGTTCTGAAAGAACCACTAGCTAAATTACTGTCATTCAGTAATTTACTTGAAAGGGGCTAGAAGAGATTTGAAGTCAGAAAACTTCAGGTTCCATAGTCTCATTTTCCAAATGAATTAAGCGTTGCTGTGAAATCAGTTATTCTGGAAATAAAAATCTTTCATCTTTAAATGACTGATAAAGTAATGACAGTGCATGCTTTCCTGACACCACTTCATTTGCATGTTGAGCTAGTTTCAGTCTAGATAGGGTAGTGGAGATGTGACTGTTGCTCTCTTTCCAGAGTCTGTTCCTTCTGCCAGACTTGTCAGCAATGGTTCCAGTTGTGAAGCTGATTGCATAGTGTTCCCATTTATGAAAAGTTTTAATGGCGCCTCTCAGCTCCTTTCATGTGGGCACTTTTAGAGCATAACAAACTATCTTGTCTGTTAATTGCACAGAAATTTGTCATGGAGATTTAACAGATGGGAAAGACACGTGGAAACTGTAGGGGAAACAAAAGTGTGCGGTTTTTGCTCTCTCACCTCCACGGTCCAAAGTAAGGAAACTCTTAATTTAGACAGTCCCCTGTGTGCCTGGCTTCTCTTCTTGGGATTCCAGAGAAGTGTTGGCAGACGGCACTGATCTGTAGTTGTTTTTGTAATTGTTCACTAACTGCTTGCTGTTGCTATTCACTACCGTCGAGCGTGGGATTCTCAGGACTTTTTCTTTGAGCTTTCATGACCAGCCTTTACTTACACCTGAAATAATTCAACAGTAATCTCTCCCCACTTTTTGTGAAGGAGGGAGTCGTGTGAGGAATACAGACAACTGCACTGTATTGGAAATAAATACAATTAGCATAAGCTAACATCTGAGGAACAGATCTATGTTCTAATGAAAATAAGTCCTAACATCAGTTTCACCTGGTACTATGTCTGACAAGCAGTTGAACCTAAGCAAGATAACACAGAACATGAAAGGGCAAATTCATCTGGGTGCTGTTTTTATCCCTGTACTGCATTACAGTTAGCTTGACTGTAGCATAACCTGAAAGGAGACAAAAAAGGAATGGGGAGAGGCAGAACTTCACAAGTTGATTTTATCTGCACAAAAAGAAAATTGACAGCTAATGCAAATTATTGTCTATCCTTTGACATCAACAGAGCAATAACAATTTTTATTGATACAGATCTGCCCTGAGGGTCAAGTTCCATCCAACAGCACATAAATATGAAGTGGGTAAGGACATGTTTTATATCTAAATGATGATAAGCTAACTGTAGAAATAATTATCCTGCAGATTGAATCTACAGTGATGCCATACCTACAAGTCCTTTCTGAGTTCAGAGAAGGAGTGCGACAAATTGCCAGAGAGAAGAAAGGTGAGAGTTCACTTTTTCCTGTATTGTTGCACATGAGACGGAGGTCATAGGAATCAAACTGGGGGGTAAGCCAGCTGATACAGTCTCTCTTTGCTTAAAGAATAAAAGTAAGGCATCGTTAAATCAGAGCTGGTTTGAATATTTGCGTCTCTGCTACACGTCTCTTTAATTTGGGAACCTTTTACAGGCTGCTAAACTAATTTTCCTTCAATTTCCTAAAGCATCTAAAAGTTCTGGAATGACAAGGACTAGCTGTTTTTTCTCTAGATTAGGGCACTCCCTGCTTTCTAGGTATGAAAGTACCCATAATCTCTTCCCCCAGGAAGCTTGCGTTCTCTTAGAAGCGTAGATTGCTACACAATGATACTGTCTGTGTTTAAATAGCCTGAAATGTTCGTTCTTACTTGTTAGCATAGTTGGAATTGTAGCTCCCCTGATGGTAACTGAGCGCTCTCTTCGGAGAATTCATCTGGGAGTTTGCTAGAAGTTGTTTTGGGTGCTTTTTCTTTCCTCTCTCTGAAAAGCTTTGGTCATGCTGTGTGTGTTGGCCCGGAACTATATGGTGTTAAAAAGGTTGTTCCATTAAGCCCTCTTTGATTTTACTGGTTGATTAGTTCCTAATGGAGCTCTTACTATTTTCTGCTGTTCCCTGTGGAATTTTACATGTCTTCAATATGTATTTGATTCTTGTTTAAGTAAACTTTTTTACACTGAGATTTGTACTTGAAGGCAAAAGACAACATTTTTTTATATGTAAAACATATATAAATAACCCATATATTATACGGAAATATAAAACTACTTGGTAGTGTCTGGTTGATAACCTATTCAGCTGACAAAGAATCTGAACTCTAATTCTGCTACTGTTTTGAGTTTTTCTAAGGGGGGTAATAAGGTTTCTTTAAAAGCACAAAACTGTATTTGTTAATGTGACTACTCAGCTGTTACTGTCAAACTCCTATAGGCCTAACTGCTGCTGAGAAATAGGCTTATTAGTTCCAACAGCAAATATTTTCTGTAATTTGAATTAATTCAAGAAGTTTGTGTGTATATCCTCAGCCAAAAATGTGATCTTTGATCTTTCAGTATTTAACGTAAATACTCATTTCATATGAGGCTTTTTTTTACCCCTTGCTTTCTGATGGTCGAGCTAAACTAATCCTCACTCTTATCAGTGATAAGGTTTAAATATCACGGGGTTTCTTGTAGGTCATTTTTAGAATGCACTTAGCACTAGACTGGTTACTGGCACTTGAGTTTCTTACTTGGAAGGTATTGATTTTTTTTGCCTGAAATAAATTGGGCAGTAAGAATAAAGCTGGATCTAGTTGCTATTTGGTTGGGGTACAGGGCACTCTGCCATTTGACCAGGGAGGCACCTTTCATTAAACTATTTGGTATATGGAAGCTGAGCGGTGGTTGGCAGGACCTGCACTGACATGCTACTGATTTGTTTCCCTGTACCCATTAAATTCTGGCTTGCAGGAAGTGTTAAATTACTGTAAAAGTTGTTCTGATTGATGGCTGGGGATATTGCCTGTATGTGGTTGTAAGTGAAGGGACTTGCCCCATCATAGCCTGATGCTGGCAGGATGGTGTTAAGTATTAATTAACATGATCTGTATTTCTTTAAGTATTGTTAAAAATTAAATAAAAAGTATGCTGCTTCTGTGAAGTCTGCAGAGTAATACAAATGTCCCTATCCATATACCTATAACTTAAAAAAAATGTATCTATGTTTACAAAACATTTCACAGAATACCCATTTGTAAAACTATGTTTTTTGTAAGAATCAAAATGTATATACTCTACAAAAATTTTACCATCATCCAGAATGGCTAACATTCAAACACAGTATTAAAATAAATTCTCTATTTTATAACCTTATTAGTACTCAACCTGGAGACCCGCACTGATCATTTGCAGTTGAGCCTTGACTTAGTTTGTGAACATATCTAGCAATGATGGTCAACAGAAAAAGGAAAACACTGTGCTAGCTGTGCAAGGGAAAGAAATGCAGAAAAGCTCTGCAAAAGACACCAATGATCGGTTGATCAGAGCATCTCTATATTGCACATCCTGATGTTTTACTTGAGTACTTGACTAACTGCAAAGACCCCATATAGTTGTCTCTGCAAGGATGCACAGTGGAGCAGATCTGTGCTCTAGTGCAACCCCTGATGCTTGGGAAGAATTATCATTAGCAACAAATTGTTATTCAGATGTTCAACAGGAGCAAGTCTCTTCAGTTGTTGTTGGTTACTTACCTCAGGATATCTGCTTAAATTAACTACCCTGTGGTAAAGATGTCCATGACTGAACTCTGCCTGCATCTTTATTTTCTGCCATGGATGCTGGTGCCATGGAGTATCTTGCTCTAAACTGCTTCTCGGACACAGTGAGAAACCTCTGCCCTCTTCCTAATATAGCATGAGTTGACCAGAATTGTGACAAACTTGATCATTGTAACCATGCCTGCTCTTGTCTTTTGCTGCTGACCTTAATATCCAGCATTCTCAAGATGCTTTTTAAGCTCCTCCTTTTCCTCTCCATCACAGTGTTCCCATTCACATCAGCACAACATAGAATCATAGAATCGTTATGGTT
>NW_009600513.1:0-210 GCF_000690535.1 Cariama cristata
GTAAGCCTGCTGCCTGCCCCTGCCTGCGCCCAGCTTTGCCCAGGCTGAAATCCCCTCCCCTGCACGTCTCTGCCGTCTCCCATTCCTGGGGCTGTCCCTGGGGTGTCCCCGGGCAGGGACCCCGGCGTTCAGCGTAGTCAGGCCCTGGCATGTTCTCGTGGCTCTAGAGTCTCTAAGTGATGACTGGCCAACCTAGGTTTGTGACCGGAG
>NW_009600513.1:363-1708 GCF_000690535.1 Cariama cristata
GCCGTGCCGGGTGCCCGTGCCATGCCTTGCCGTGCCGTGCCATGCCATGCTGGCAGAGGTGCGGTGCCAGCAGAGGGTTCAAAACTCCTGTCCTGGTCACGACTGCGGTGCTGCCGCCTCTGCCCTCCCTCTGCTGCTTGTCGCCCTTGGCAAAGCCGACGTGGGGCTTCCTCGCTCGGCTGCGTAGGCCAGACAAAACCCCGGTAGCGCGGCATGACCGCGGCCCACCGCCCTAGGCTGTGGGGTGAGAGCTGTGCTGGGAACCGCTGTGCCGCAGGGCCAGCTCTCCGGCGTGGCACCGTGGTGCTGTGGGGGAAATGGCCGAAGCGAGGCATGCCTGTGCCTGCTCGTGAGCTTTTGTCGCTCTCTCCCAGGTTTCTGCAGACAAGCTGGTGGGACTGATGGCCTTTAGGCAGCATTTCAATTCTTCCACGTTTAATAAGCTGGTCTCCTACCGACGCGCCATATACCATGCCCTGGAGGTAACCGCGGAGCAGAGCTGGGGTTGGGTGGATGAGGTGCCAAGTGAAGCGGCCAGGCTCTGCGGGGGCAGCGGGATGCAGGGAGGGACAGGCTGTGCTCGGGGTGGCTGGCACAGCTGAGCCAGCGAAGGCGATGCTCTGCTGGGGCATGAAGAGATGTCCCAGCCGGGAAGCTGGGCGTCTGCTCAGCCCAGAGCTCGGGCAGCCTGTGGGGAGGTGGTTGGGGCCGGGGCTTCCCAGCTCTGACCCTGCACGTTGCTCTGCTTTGCATCTGGGGATGGTTCTGGGTAACGCATGTGAATCACCTTGAGAGCCATCAGCGAGGGAGCTCCTGCCACAGTCCAGAATTAATCATTTCCCCATCGGCTGGGGAGATGTGGACAGATGTCTGCAGAAAAACCCTCTTTTCTCTGCTGGGACGATTTCCAAGTGCAGCCATGGGGCCAAACTCTGCTTATCCAGGGGGATTCAGGAGTTACTGCTGCTGCTCCAGGGTCTCGCTGCTCCAGACACCCCTGGGGCCGAGCTCTCCCCCCGGCCGCGGTCGCAAGGCAGCGTCACACCGGCAGGAGCTGTCCTGGGCTGGTGCCGGATGCCGTTTGCAGTCGGGGCTGGCACCGAGCACCCCGTGGGGCTGATCCCCATCCAGGGGATGGATGCATCACGCTCCGGGTCACGGCGCTGCAAACCCACAGGCATCCCTGCTGCCTTTTCTTTGCTTCCTCTTGCTTGCCAGGGAGCAGAGTCTGGGCGAGAGCTGGGGCTGGGCTGTCCCTGCTCCCCGCCGGGTTGGGGCTGGTGGAGGACAGATGGGCTCGTTGCAGGGAGGGGAGGCACGGGAGGGTGGCCGAGGGCACACCCAG
>NW_009600514.1:0-803 GCF_000690535.1 Cariama cristata
CCCTGCCCCCAGCTGGTGCCCCGCATCCTGGAGGTCCTCCACCGCGTGGGGGCGCTGTCGCCGGACCAGGCCCGGCTCCGCTTCCTGGAGGCCTGGAGGGCGCTGCCGGGCTTCGGCCTGGCCTACTTCCTCGTGCGGTACTGGGAGGGACTGGGAGTGGACTGGGAGGGACTGGGAATGGACTGGGAGGGACTGGGAATGGGTTGGGGAGCACTGGGAGTGGGGGGGGATGGACTGGGGGATGGGTTGGGGAGCACTGGGAGGGACTGGGAATGGACTGGGAGGCACTGGGAATGGGCTGGGGAGCACTGGGAGGGACTGGGAATGGACTGGGAGGCACTGGGAATGGGTTGGGGAGCACTGGGAGGGACTGGGAATGGACTGGGAGGGGTTGAGAAGGACTGGGAGTGGATGTGGAATGGGTTGGGGAGCACTGGGAGGGACCGGGAATGGACTGGGAGAGACTGGGAATGGGTTGGGGAGCACTGGGAGGGGTTGAGAGGGACTGGGAGTGGTATGGAATGGACTGGGAGGGACTGGGCAGTGTAGGGAGGGGATGGGGCGTGCCTGGGAGGCACTGGGAATGGGCTGGGAAGCACTGGGAGCGACTGGGAATGGACAGGGAGAGGCTGGGAATGGGTTGGGGAGCACTGGGAGTGGAAGTGGAATGGACTGGGAGGCACTGGGAATGGGCTGGGGAGCACTGGGAGGGACTGGGGATGGGCTGGGGGGAGTTGAGAGGGACTGGGAGTGGTATGGAATGGACTGGGTGACACTGGGCAGTGTAGGGAGGGGATGGGGCG
>NW_009600515.1:0-583 GCF_000690535.1 Cariama cristata
TCCAGGATCTTGCACTTGGCCTTGTTGAAGCTGATGATCCTCACACGGACGCACCCCTCCAGCCTGCCCAGGGCCCCGTTTCAGGACCAGACCTGCTCCTGGCTGATTTTCCCCCGATTCGCTCAGCCCCAAGCAGCTCCGAGGGCGGCTGCACGCAGGCCAAGACCTTTCCTCCCGCCTGACGTGCCGAGGCTGAGCTGCACCGCTGAGCCCCTGGCACCTGCTCCCCTGCTCTCAGGGTGCCTTTCCACTCCGGGTTCTGGTTTGTGCCGTGCTGGAAATATTCCCCCTCCGAGATGCTGCTCCCAGCACTGGGGAGGGACTCGGGAAGGAGGAGGGAATGGTGCTGTTGGCTCTGAGAAACACACAAGGGCTATGCCGTGGAGCGGGGAGATGCCATTCCTCTGCGCTGCCCTCAGAGCCGGCGCTCGGCTCACTCTCCGGCCCTGCGTGGTCCGCAGCGTGGTTCGAGGATGGCTATCGGCGCGCTTCTTCGCAAGGGCTGGCGTTTCTTGGCTTCATGGCAGGCAAACTGGGCCGGGGCTGCTCCTGCTGGCTCTGCTTCGTGCGGCTCGAGCCCTGT
>NW_009600515.1:682-942 GCF_000690535.1 Cariama cristata
CCCCCCCGCCACGCACCAGCTGCTCAGCCGTCACTGCGGGCACTCCTGTGGTTAGCTTAAACTTGGGTTTCGGTTTCTACCGGAGCACGGCAGGGCTGAGGCACGTGCCTGCCGGAGTGGTGTGAAGTTGTGTGCGAGGCTGCGGCTCAGCCGCGGAAGCAAGCGACGGAATGAGAGGCAATGTGAAAGGGAAACGCGGTTCCTGGCAAGACTCCACGGAGTCTGGACCTGATCCCCCCCACTCTCAAGGTCAAAGTGGT
>NW_009600515.1:1357-1564 GCF_000690535.1 Cariama cristata
GGAGGACGGAGTTGCGGGTCCGGTGTCTTCTCTGCTGGTGCAGCTTCAGAGGTTGGGAGATTCCTCATCCTCAGGAGAGGTTAAACAGCCGAAACCTCCCGTCTGAGACCCAGACTGGTGGCTGAGCGGCTCCGAGATCCGGCGAAGGTGAAGGATGAGGTGAGGCGCCTGTTTGGCTGCAGGTACCCATCTCCTGCGGGTCCGCAG
>NW_009600515.1:1852-2093 GCF_000690535.1 Cariama cristata
ACCACCTCCTTTGCCTTCCCTGATGTCCCCCGAGGCCGGGGGCTGCTCCCCTGGGTGACCCTTGGCACAACAGTGGGAACTGGCAGCT
Organism: Cariama cristata; assembly: GCF_000690535.1. Lineage (NCBI taxonomy): Eukaryota > Metazoa > Chordata > Aves > Cariamiformes > Cariamidae > Cariama > Cariama cristata. The sequence continues at coordinate 1,941 of NW_009600515.1, forward strand.
CTGGGCACCTGGTGAATCAAAACCATGTTTTCCTGGATGTTTTCCTGACGGATTGGACCCGGAGGGATACAAGGCCGCAGCTGATGTGGCCGTGTGTCAGGGACAGCGGCCCTGGCAAAGGGGCATCCCCACGCTCTGCTCTGCTGCCAAAAG
>NW_009600515.1:2160-2543 GCF_000690535.1 Cariama cristata
GCTGCTCCGTTTTTCCTGTTCCCCTCCGGGCCAACGAGTCAACGGGAAAGCTACCGGCGGCGGGCAGCTTTACATCAACTTCTCTTTTTTTGTAGTTTTTTTTTTTTTTTCCCCCCATGTTCCTGTAATCTTGGTGTTGGGACAGGGGACAGCGAGTCAAGGGGGACTCGGCAGGAGTTTAAACTCGGACGAAGGGCAAGGAAACCAGCGGTTTCTCTCGAACTTCCTTCCAGCCCCACCTCCCCGGGCAGCGCCTGCCTGCTTCCTGCTCGCTGCGGTGGCAGGTGGCTGCGCAGAGCCCTTCCCTGCGCCCCGGCTCCTCCCGAGCTGCCATTTTACCAGAAACGGAATTGAAACCTCCGGTGTTAAGCCGAGAGGAGAGT
>NW_009600515.1:2660-4048 GCF_000690535.1 Cariama cristata
AAGGTTGTGTGTGTATGGGTACGCGTTTTCCCAAGGCTTGTAAAAGTGGGAAGGAATCGGCTTCCCCCCAAGAGCTGGTACCCGCCTCATCTTAGATGTCTCCTGCGCTTTGGTTTTGGAGAGAGGAAGAGCCAAACGTGGGAGAAGGGGTATGGAGACAGCCGCACCGGTGCGTCTTCGTCCTGGCGTGACCCTCTGATCTTTCTTCCCCCAGAACGTCGCTGACTACGACCTCAAGGACATCTCGTACAAGGTGAGGAGCCCCACGTGCCATGAGCTGACGGTCCTCGGCTCCTCGGACGAGCCCATGGTGTTTAACTTTGAGGAGGAGCGGGAGGCACAGAAGTGGTGGACGATCGTGAGCAGCTCCCTGCGGGAGGTACAGAAAGGTCAGTGAGGGCAGGCGGCTGCCCGAGGGCTGGCAGGGACCCAGGGCAGACCCCAGAGGGGCTGCCAGGCTTTTCCCGGCCCTGGCAGCTCGTGTACCCAGCGGGGAGACAAGGCCGGTGCTGGTCCTGCCGCGAAATAATTCAGATGTGCAATACCTGAGCTGCTTTTGACTCCCTGAGTGCTGCGACAGCATCTCAGCCCGCTACTTCTCTGGGAGAGAAGGACGTTCGGAGGGTTCCTGCGTGCGTTGGAGCATCTGAAGGGGCGGAGGAGGCCCTGGGAGAGGGGAGGTGGTGTGGGCAGTGGCCTGGGAACAGGGGTGACTGTCCCAGCCCCACATGCTGGGAGGGAGCTGCTCGCCTGAAGGGAGAAAAGCAGCACCGGGAGGGTCTGAGGAGCTGGAGGAAGGTGCTGCATCTCTGCTGCCATTACCCCAGCACTCCTGGGAGTTTAGGGGAGCAGCGGCCAAAGGCTTCACAGAAACGATGGGCTGTCTCTGGTGCTGCTCTCCGAGCTCTGTCGGCCCTTGGACATGGATTAGGGTCGCTGTTACCTTCGTCTCAAGTGACCTTGCGTAGCCCAGGGCTTCCTGGTGCATCTTCTCCCTGCAGTGTGAGTGTGGAGCTCCTGGGGAGGAGCATCGGTGATGGTCACTGCTCGGGGGGGTGGCACTGTCCTGCTCTGATGTATTCCTGATGTATTCCTGCTTCCCCTCAGCCTCAGACAGCACACTGGCATCCCAGGCCGCATCCCTGCCCGTGGCTGCCGGCGGCGCCTCTGCAGATCAGGATTCGGAGGCAGCTCTGTCCTTGGAGCTTTCTGAGAAAGGTATTTGAGGGGGAAGGTTTCTTGGCTCTTTCCGTGTATCAGGAGTTACCAGCCCTCCATGGGAGACAGGCTCAGACCCGAGTCCAGCTGCTCCCCAGCCTGTGGCTGGCAACAAGCTCTTTTATCATGGAATCCTTTAAATTGGAAAGGACCTTTAAGATCACCGAGTC
>NW_009600516.1:0-26162 GCF_000690535.1 Cariama cristata
CCTTTGTCTCACCCTCTGCACAAGTTGGCTGCTATGGGTGAGATTTCTCAAGGTCCTTGGCAGCAATTAGTTCTACGTGGCTAATCCAGTAGCACTTTTAAGTGAACAACAGACTCAAGGGGTGTGCGGGGCAGAATGTTCTCAGCTGAGGTGTGTTGATGATGGCACTGTTCTTTTTCTCTCCCTCCCTACCCTCAACCCACTCCCAGTGAAGACACACAGAGCACTATGTCACTGGCATCCTGGTTCAGGTGGAATGAGCCCCCAAACCGCATTTCTCAGAGGAACCCCACAGAAATGGTGGTTGAGACACTAATGATGGAGCTGAGCTGGCAGACCAAGCAGGCAGAGAAGCAGCAGCGAGAGCGAGAGAATGAGTATCGCAAGATCAAGACTGGGGTGGACTACGGCTGGCTGGTCAGCTATCCAAAGCAGAGCTATGATATCAGCCCAGGAGAACGGCTGCAGCTGGAGGATATGTGTACCAAAATACATCCTTCCTACTGTGGGCCTGTCATACTCAGGTACAGTAAAAGATGTGATGATATAGACCTTTCCTTTCCCTTCTCCTCTTTATGATATGTGAGGAGGGAGTGAGAGTTGTTAGGACCAACAGAACCAAAACTTGGCATCCTGTATCATGAGTCATGCTGGGACAGAAGGGAAATCTAATGTTTTAAGTCAGTTTAACATGGTATCTTTTCCTCCAAAAAGTTACTAAATGCCATTTCCCCCTGAGACTGCTTGACTACTTCATGCTCCTGAGCAGCCAGAGAAGCTTTATCTTGCCTGATGAACAGTTACCATTTCTGTATTGTGATGGCTTTTGCTTCAGTCTTTAGAATTTTAGAATAACTGAGGTTTAAAGGGACCTATGGAGGTATCTGCTTCAACCTCCTCAGAGTAGGGCCAACTTCAAAGTTAGATAGGTTGCTCGTGGCCTTGTCCTGTCCATTGTTGAGTATCTCGGAGGGTGGAGATTCCACAGCCTCTGAACAACCTGCTTTGGTGTTTATCCACTCTCATTGGAGGCTTCCTTCCTTGATTTAAGCTGTCCAGCAGGTCTGCTGAGGCACTTGTCCCTGGTGTCCAGACTAGCCAAAAGGTGCTATTGTGTTTTTCAGCCTGTGAGCCAGATATTCCCAGAGAAAGGAGGGATTGTATGCTTCTCCCTCCCCTGCCCTCCCTCCACATCCTTGCCATGGAGTAGGATGCGGGTAGGGCATGCAGTTGGCTTGAAGAGCTAGGTGGTGCTTCTGCCTTCTGCAGTGTAGATGTAGACACAGCCTCTTGGACTTGCTGTTGAACCTTTCAGGTGCTAGAGATCGGATTGCTGCTTGCCAGCTGAGTAACCTCTGTGAAAATGCCTTCAGAAACAGATCTAAGCCTGCTGTAGCATCCAAAAGGGAGAGAGGTGACTCTTTTCCTGGGGGCGGGCTGTCCTAAGTTAAACCCTATCACTTAGCACAGTGCAAGTGAGGAGTAGTGACTCTGAAGTCCACCTTAGCCAAAGCAAAGTTTTGAAATGGGCCTTTATAATCCACTTCCCCTGTTCCAGCGTTCTTCAGTTTGGATTAGAAAGACCACAGTCCTGGCAGGCCATATACAACAGGGTTCTCAGCAACCTGCAGTCCCTCACTGCATATGTTGGCACCTGTTTTCCCTTGAACAAATGAATCTACAGCTCCCGAATGACAACTGTTAGAGGGCTGGAAATAGCTGGTCCTCTGTCTTACAGTGGGGGTGGCCAGGAAAGAATGCCAAAGCTGCCTCCCTAGCCTTCCTCTTGCCTGGAGTTGAACCTTGGAAGCAAACTAGCACAGGGTTTTGGCTCTTGCAAAGCTTGCTGTGGTGGCAGAGTCAGAGATTTGGGATCATTCAGTGGCCAAGTTCTCTCCAGTGAAATTTTGCTGGGAACAGCACCTACCTTGTATTTGTAGAACTCCAAGCTATGCTATAAATGAGCCACTTCAAACCTCTTGGGGTTCAGAGTTATTTTCACCATCCCCAGGGCCACTGAGGAAGGCCTGTCTGGCAAACAGGTTATTTCCATGAGAGCAGGATTCAGTTGCTGGAGCTGAGAGGCCCCAAGGTTCTTCATCTCCTTCAGAAAAGAGTATTAAGGTGAGCCATATACAACTTGCTGCTGCTTTGCTTTTTTTTTTCTTTTTTTGAACTGAGACAGATCATGCAAGATGCATGATTTCAGTGCAGCTTGTAGCGGTTGTTCACTGTTGTTCAGGATTCAGCATACTGCTGACAGTAGATAAACATACTTGGCAACACTGGTGGGCTCTATGCGGGCATAACTGAAAAAGGATAAAACCATCCTCTTAAAAATCCTCTTATAAATTGCTATTATAGGCTATCATAAATTGTATTACAGTATGATTCAAGAAGTGGCACAGTTTTGTTTGTTCCATGCTATGGAGTTCGCATGGTTAGCAGAGTCACATTAAAAAAATGAGGCTTGCGTAACCTTTGTTGGTTCAATTTCATGACTGAGAAGGGAATGTCATAGCCACAAAAATGGCAGAACTGGATTGGGTCAGAAGTCTGTTTGATCTGATGTGCAATCTGTATGTGAGATAGTGGCCAGTAGCATCAGTGTAAGGAAAAGAGAAAAGAACAAGGCAAGCGGGTACACCAGTATGGATAATTACAGTGTCTTGCATATAGCCTCCAACTTACTGTGCCTTGTAACTTGATAGACTTTTGGAGCCAGAAGTGGTCCTTCTGTCCATAATTGCCCTACGTGGCTTTTTCTTTCAACAGTTTGTTTAGGTTGTGGGGTTTTGCACAACCTTTTTTGAACACATGTAAACTTTTAGCATTTGTGGCACCCCGTGGCAGGGTTCCACATTGGAACTACAACTCTGATGTAGAAAACTGTATTTTGCTTGTCTTAAACTAGTATGTACTAGGTTTATTCGGTAATCTCTTTGTCTTGTGTTGGAAATGTGAACAGTTGACCACTCTTCTTTTCTACCTTCTAACTGAGAGCCCTGTGGTTCAGAAATCTTCATTGCTGACGTGGAAACAATGAAAAAGAATGGGGCTTGCCATGCTAGGAGCTGAAAATGTACAGGAGAATGAAGGAGCATGCAATCTAACTAAAAGACAGCCAAAATTGGATAAATTCTCCTCTCAGAAAGTGAGATAACATGGAGATTTTAATAACTTCCCCCAAATTGCACAAGATGAGTATACTAGGAATTCAACTGAAATTCTCACAGTTCCAGTAAAGTACTTTAATCACAAGATCATTGCACTGCTGATGTTTCCTCTTGAATACTCTGTGAGTTTCTGATATGTAGCAACTTTTAGAAAAGTCTTCCACCAAAAAAAAATTTGCGAACTTACATTTGGAAATTCCAACGCAGAGCATGTACCTTACTGAAGTCCTTGGTTCTGTCTGAAACATTAAACTTGATCCTTCCCCTTCATCTTAGACATTTGAAGACCTGAAGTCCTTTCTGATGTACTCAACAAGCATGTAATCTTTAAATAACACAAGTAGCATATATCTTGCAAGTCTGCAGTTTGTTTTGTTTGTGTCATGCAAAATCTTCTTTGTGAGATTCTGAGCTCAGAGTCAAAGCCAGAACAAAACATTTTTGTATGGGTTGTCAGAGATGTCACTTTATTCTCCAAAGGTCTAAATGATTATCCAGATTGTCCCTTTTTGTGGCTATAGTCACATCTACTGAGAGGCAGAGTTTCTATAAATTTGTTTCTTTAGACATGGAGGAGGCTGGAAAGGAGCACTTCTTTAATAGGAGGGTTTTTTTCAGATCCAGTTTGCCTGTTTTGTATTTTGGGTCAATAGAAACTTTTCTTTGAGTCCCTTGAAATTCTGGAAGGATTCAAGTGTACTGCAAATACCATCAGATATCTGGAGACTCTGATTTACCTCATACAAATAAAGCGATTGCATTCAGGTGTAACTTAGCTTTAGGTTACTGGGTTGGAGATGGTGGACTGTATTTAAAAATTAATCCTGGAACCATTTGAAGGAAATGACAGTGATTTTGGTGAGGCCCTTAACTGCCATGGTTAAACTCAATGAGTAGACTAGTAGCTTGCTAATACAGAATGCTAGACTTTTGCCATCTTTACTGAGAGCTTTAGCTCTCATCAGAGCTAGTTATGGTCTGTTTTGTTTCTTTCAGTTTCAGCAAAAGTGAAACAGAGGGTTTCTGTCCTTCTCTGCCCAGCGAGAAACAAACAAAAAACCCCAATATGGAAATATAAACCTGCATTTTGGTGATCTCAGATGTTATTAATACCACAGGCTAAGGACTGTAATTTTCTAAGGATTGTGTATAGCTGAAGTGGACTTCCTAGTGTGCTTGAATGTAAGACAAATGACTAAAATCAGAAATAGATTTATTTACAATTATGAGCTTAAGTTTGAGGTGATGCTATATGAGTATTGCAGTTAGTGTGAATGCCATAGTCTTTTGGGAGTCAAGTAGCCTTCTCTAGCAAAGCTGTTCATAGCTCTGCAATATAACCAGAATTCCTGATCAGGATATAGACTCAGGAGTCAGCAGCTAATTATTAGCACTAAGCATCCCACGTTTTCTTCAAATGACTAAATCTACTTAGAACTCCCAGTTCAGACAGGCACTCAGGAATACACTGAACTGTAAGCATATTGTTTAAGGTGGACTTCCATTGGGTTTAACAGGTCTTTAAAGTTCAGGCTGTACTTAGGAAACCTACTGAACTGGGAACCTATGCAGGTGGCAGCGCTTTAAGAAAAAGCAGTGCCAGTACAAGCCAACTGCAGCCAGATTCTGAAAATCTAATAGCCATGTAAGAAAATGGAAGGATCACAATTTAAGGAACAAATTTTTTTTACCTGTGATTAAAACACAGCCTGAACTGGGGAATGTGCTCATCCCCAGGCTTCTGTGCTGGTTCAAGGTGAGTTTTGTTGACAGTCATGTCTAAGACTGTGTACCTTGCATAATATATTACAGGTTAGCTACCAGAAGTAGTGTAATTTGTTTCACAAATAAGATAGATAGGTATACTTTTCTGATGAGTAAGGAAACCCTGTTGAGGGATTTCTAGATACGGTTGTGCAGTTGCTTAGTTTGAAACTATTCCATGCAAAAGTGTAAGGGTGTTAACCTGTGCTAAAAGATAGGTGAGCCTTGTGCAATTTTGTGTGCTTAATTCCACTGAACAGCTTTGTGTGGAGTTTGTTTCCCACATACAAGCCCATATTCCTTGATTCCGGTGGTTTTACTGTTTTTATATGTTGCGTGTTTTGTGCAGAGAGCAGACTGCTGGATCATCCAGCACATCAGCTGGCCTTCACTGATAACTGGGGAAGATGGCTTCAATTATGTGTAGGTGGCTGCAGCAAACATCATCTGTTTTCTGACACACAGACTGGTTCAGCTTGACATCAGCCCCTGATAACCTGTCCATCCTTTCTGCTGAGAAATATTTGTGGCATGCACACCTTTTGGCCTTCATATGTGGGCTGTCCCTTACACAAACGTGCAGATACTGAAGTTAGGTGGGCATTAATAAAGGGCTAAAGTTAGTTCATCCTGTTGGAGGAGAGGAAAGGGCCCCCTTTCCCTTCTCTATCTGAATGACAGTGGCTTTTCTTTGGGTGACTGGCAGACAGTCTGTTGGGTTGCTTTCTCTTTGTTTCTTACACCTGCTCAAATCCATATGAAGTAGTTTTTGTGTTGGTCCGGAAAAGTCAGAGGTAAATCTTCACAGCAAAAACAGAGTTCACAAAACACCCTCACAAAACACTTAGCCCTAGCTGAGTGCAAACAGGCAGAGAGCTGTGAAGGTGGAAAGTTACACTGATTTTAGAAAACTATTTCAGCTAGATTGGTTAGGAGTGTTACTAACAACACAGGGCATTAGCATTAGAAGTCTGCACGCAGGGGGTAAATTTGCCATCATACCATCCATTTTCCCTCTTGTTCCCAGAGCCAATCACTAGTCCAGTAATAGCCTGACATGTGCTGCTACGTGCTCTGGAGCCAGGTCCAGCAGTATGACACGCAGCCTCTAAAACTGGAGGCAGTGATGAGGCCTTTTGGGTGCACAACTGCCAATACAAAAGAAGAGGATGTACTGATACATAGATAGATATATAATATGGCAGCATCTCTCTTTAAAATACACATGGAGATAAAACAATGGAATGACTCATTCAGTTCACCTCTGCAGTAAAAGTGCTTTGAAGGTGCTTTCCCTGGTATAACAATAATGTGAAGACTTGGGTTTTGATGGACTCATCTGTCTATGCTTCTGACTAGGACAAAGGGAAAAGTGTATTTATTGTGAAAACTGTATTTCTGGCTCTTTGGTAACATAACTGAAGTACGTCCTCAGAAGGCAGAAGGGATGTTTGCAATGTACAGCAAATCTCTGTTACCACTGTTATGTGCTAACTCTCAGCACGATGGAGTCCCTTGCTCTAACAGGCTCTGCACAATTCAGCTTAGCATCATTGTGTAAGTACTTATGTACCAGTATGAACTACAGTGCCCCAGAGGCTTTTTGCACCCAAATGTTCAAAGTTTAGAGTTTGTTTTGGTGGGCAGGGTGGAGGAGGGAGGTTAGGAATTCATCCAAAGCAACTGAAATGGTTAAGGAACATCTTGGTGACTTTGGTGGGTTTTGTCAAACTCCTCTAGCTTGACTCTGAAAGGGACTGGTGCTTCTGCTGATACTGAGTTCCCTCAGCATGCAATACTGGGGTCTCCACAGCGGTACACGTAGCTGCCAATACTTGCTGTGAGAGAAGCACACTGAAATATCTGGGATATAGCATGATGTTAAGATGTACGTCCAATACCAGGCCTCCACAGCAAGAGTCAAAAGGCATAAATGTACAGAGTTTTGGTTTATCTCTGGTTTTTTTTCTGTCCTTATTATTTTGGGTACCCTTTGGTACACCGTTAAGCAGTGCAATTCCATAGTGCACTAAACTCCGTGTTACATTCCTAGGGCTTATCAAAAAAACAAGAGGCAACATCTTACTCTGTCAGCTTCTGCTGTACTAGGCTTAGTTAAATGCAATCCTACTGTTTTCCATCCTCGTTCAGTTCTGTTGGAGAAAAGTATCGAAATGCTTACAGACCTTATACATTTTAGCTGCCATTAAGTACAAATACCTGGATTTTAGTGAAGTACTAGTTTAGCTCTGTGTCTACTTGTAGATACAATTTTTATGTTAAGAACTGAATATTTATTAGAAAAGTAGCCATATTACCATCTGTCATAAATGCATACTATTACAGAACAACTAGAATACCTATGTGACCAGTGTGTGAGCCTTGGGAGTGGATCCCACATGCTCCAGGCAGGGGACCAAATCACCCAAAAAGGTGTCAGGAATGGTATATTGTCTTCTTAGCCCAGCCAGTGACCTTCTCGGTGACTTCAAGAAAACTATCATGCTCCGCATCTCATCTTCCTCACCTACAAAATAAACTGGTAATTCTTTACTTCCCTGGTATTAAGCTAGCTTAATAAATGTAAAAAAAAAAAAGCACCACCACATTTTGAGCTCTTTGCTAAGAAGGCACTGGAGTATTCATAGTTGTCTAATTGGATACAGCATTGTGCTGCCAGTCAAGGGTGCTGCCAGCTGAGCCAGTGCATTATCTTACAGAAAACCATAGGAAAATGAAATACCACTTCACTGAAATTTAAATATTGAGAGACTACCATAAATGTAACAAAGAAGAGTTTTATAGGGTTTTTGCTTGTCTAGTGGCCATTGGGTAATGCTATGGGGAATGAGAATCGGAAATAGGGGAAGTCTACTGGGACTTTCCGTGGTTTATCCTCAGCTTCTGGTAAGCAGAAGTTCAGGGACTACTTGAGCAAGGATTTCCATTTGGACAATCACGTTTAATCAGCAGCGATGGGACATTTTCCACAAACTTGTCTAGTAATTTTGTTTTTTAAGCTATTGATAGGACTGAATACTGATTTAATAGGAGTTGTGTGAAAAGACCACTTCCTTCTGTTTCAAACTTGCTACCTTCTAGCTTTGTCTGGTGCTCCCTATTATTTCTTGTGCTTATGAGAAACAGTGATTCATTGCTTCCTTACATTCTCTGGCTTGTTTGTGATTTGAGAGACCTTAAGCATATCTTCATGGCCCCTCCCTGTTGTTGTTCCCTTCAGTCCAGCGAGTCCCATTTTGCAGGAGAGTGGGAGTTCCAAGCCTAGCACAGTGACTTGGCAGCAATCTGTAATTTGATGTTTTTAATCAAAGCTGTCCCTTGGCTGTGCTTTCAGATTCCGGCAACTCATTGCTGAATATGAACCAGAAGTGCAGGAAGTATCCCGGCTCTTCCGCTCTGTCCTGCAGGAAGCTGCTGAGAAGATCAAAGAGGAGGAAGAGGCCAAGAAGCTTGCCAGGCAATGGAACACAAAGAACAAAACCAGCCTCTCCTTAACAACATTTAAATCTCGGTCCAGGATTTCCCCATTCATCAGTGACATCAAGACCATCTCTGAGGATGTGGAACGGGGCACCCAGCCCACCAGGAGGGTTTGGAGCATGCCAGAATTTCGGAATGCCAAGGGTTACTGACTCTATACTGAATAAGGTTTTTAGACAGTGATCTTTCAAACTCCCAGTTAACCCTTTTTTAGCTCTACTGTTTCTTTGTTCTAGCTCTCTCTTCCTGCCTGTCTCTCTCTTGGAAGCTGTGTCCATAGTAACTGCTGATGATGCCCGCGGTGTGTGACAATTTATTACCAAACAGGCTAGCCTTTCCTTTAACTTAGTAGCTATTCAGTAACCCTAAGGGCAAGGCTCACTTACTATCTCATTTTTATTACTGCTTTCTTGTGGAAAATGAATTAGTTTTGTGATGTCTGTCTTCTCCCTTTCCCCCCCAGCCTGGATGTAGTTATTTACAAAAGCTTTTGGCCCAAGCTAGTGAGAACTGCTGGCTGCACCAATCTCGCTGAAAGCAAGACAGCCACTTACATACTTACATGAGCAAGGCTTGCAGGATCAGGCCTGCGAGTTAAAACTAGTATCTGATTTGGAACTGAACTTCCTTTTCCAACTAATAACCTTCCTCAGTGCTACAAGGAACTTCACAGGTAACCTCAGCACTGCTGTTGATCAGCTTTTTGCTGACAATTCACAATCCAACCTGAGTAGAAACAGACCCAGGCTTTTTGAGATGAAAGACCAATATTATTCCACAGCAACCAGTTTATGCATGCTCAGGTTTCTTGGGTATTTCCTCTTTTGTGCAGGCAGAAGCCCCTGAACCTTGCACCTGCAGAGTAGATAGAACTGTAACAACCTGCTGTGTAGATACACAGGTGGATGCCTCGGTGCTGTGTCAAAAGCTGATCTTGGTCCTCAGTGTTCCGTGTTGCTGAGGTAAGCGTTCCACCCCACATCCCAGTTATAAGTCAGTGGGCTGAAATTAATGTTTATGGCTAAGCCTGAAAGAGTACTAAAGTATACTCTCAATGGACACATACGGTACAGAGAAGTGTGAAGGGAGTCAGCATTCATCTACAGCACTCTTATTGCAGCTGTACTAATCGAGATCATTTTAACAACCTGCTGCTGTGAGTGACTGAAGGGCTCTGGTAGATGAAGGTTTGTTCTCCCAATCTTCTCTCATGAGTGCTCAGAGAACTTTCCACTATCACAGGCTGCTGTTGGCCAGTGAGTTGATACTATTACAAAAGAATCTTTAGTGCAAGCTGAGTAGCTTGTAGGCCAGCATGGTTCTGCTGAGACCTTGAAGAAACAAGAACATATAGCTGAGGAAAAGCTACCAGGGCCCTAACTCAGCATCTGTAGGGAGAGCTCTCACCAACAAAGGAAAGAGAATGGCACACTGTGAAAGTCATGGGTCCTGTAGAGAAGGCAAGGTCTAGGATGCTTTGTGGTGACCAACAGGAGATGGGGAAGGAAGAGAGGGATTTCCCTCTATGACCGGCTTTTGGGGATTCATCCCAGTGGTGTAGAGCCTCCTGGAGGACCCTGTAGCTTTGTTGTTCTTTTATCTGTTTCAGACTCTTTTCCCTGGGGATCTTTGCAGCCGCATGTGGGTATTACAGCCAAGATAAAACCCTCTGAAGCTGTGCCAACTCTGGGAAGAATTCCAGTACATGAAATCTATCCTAGAGTAGAAATGTGCAGTTTCTTCCAGCGATGGGGGAGGGCAGCATAAAACAAAGATCAAGATCAAATCCTTAAGAGCTCTCTAAGACTCTGGGATTCTGGCCCTTCCTCTCTCCCTTCTGGGCTATCTAAGATTGAAGACAAGGCTTTCTTACTAGCACCAGGCTATAGTTTCTACTCCCTTGGTAAACACTGCTGCCAGCAATTCTCCTAGGGACAGAAAGCAGGAGCTCACTTTTAATAAAAAACTCAGGGCTTCTAAACACAGCATCCAGTTTGGGATGGGCTATTTCAACTCTAGATCAATGAGGGAGATTTTAAACCTTCCGACAATCAGCTTGGTGTTCTTCAGCTGTATGTCCTTGTGAAGTAATGTGACTGTGTATATGAAGTAAAAACAAAGGCTCGACGTACTTAGCGTAGCCTTAGCGGTCTAGAAGATGTGGGATCTCTAGGAAGGGATCATCACACTTTGCAGAAAAATTCTTGTTTGGAGAAGAGTTAACTTTTTTTTTTTAAAATATAAATATTTGCAAGCCACTGTATGGTACTGAATACTGAGATGAGTTCACTAATTTCAGGCTACAGCTCTGTAGTCATTTTATTTGCACTCATGTTCTATTTGACACCTTCAGTATTGACTATATTGATGCAATATTTGATGGACTGCTGGGAGAGACAGGACATTTTGACACACTGACATAAAGCTCTTTGTTACAGTACAGTGTCTGTAGTGTGCTCACTCTTTCTTAAGGACAATCAGGAGTAACTAGCTTCCCTACACCAACGTACAAAGCCAAGGAAATTGTCTGAAGGGTGTTCACACTATCACAGCAGCCTGTGATCATACTGTGTCCTTCATTAACAGCCTCCAGCTAGCAGATACCATTCTCATTTAACAGCCAGCAAAAGGAGAAAAATCTGACCTTTGGTCAAAGCCATGTATGTTACGAAAGCCAGGCTGTGGCAGTACCTGCAACAGCTGTTTTGCCTCAACTTACCTATCACTTCTATTTCCATAATAAAATGTAATCCAAACTTTTAAACAGTATCATTCTCTCTGCACCTCTTCTGCAAGTTACACTGGGCTCACAGTAGTATCTGATGATAAAAGGACATTCAGATACCAAGCTATGAGGTTTCTACTGTTACTACATGCTATCTAGTACTCTTAAAGGTATAGTAGTACCATGTTTGCCTGTAGCCAGCTGCTTGGAGACTGACTGTGACCTTCTGCATTGTGTATGCACCAGCAGGTACTGAAGCAGAGCTGGGGAGGTGGTTCGGATGCACACCTGCTGCAGGCTGAACAGAATGCCGTAGGCTGAACCATAAATGATCCTTTGGTCACACCACACAGCAACAACCACCCACTCATATTTGCCTTGTCCTAATTCCACATTTTGTGTGGCTGAATTAGCATGTTAGTTCAAATCAGGAACATGCAGCTCCTGATTGTCCCCACCTGCTGTGCTATGGTCCATGGCACTAGGCAGGCACAGTAGGCAAACTAGATTGCTTTTGGATGAAGCTAACCAAAATGATCCATTGCAGCTGGCTCACAGACCATAAAGCCGGACATGAAGTAAACCCTCATGAAACCTGTATAATGTGAACATCAGGTTCTCACCAACGACTGTCTGACTCTACAGCTCTACTCCTCCTGGGCTGCACTACTTGCTAGTGTAGAAAAACAAACAAACCCCAAAACATTTCTACACAGCCCTGATGAGACTCTCTGATCTGTTCTTACCCCCTCCTGAGAGCTAGTCCAGCATCCTAATTCTTTAAGAATAAGAAGTGAAATAACTGCACAACATCACTAACAAGTAAACAAATGAACTGAACAAGAATAATTCTAAATCCTCAATCGTTCTCTCAAAACTGAGCAAGGATTTTGGTATCAGCCCAGAGCATCGCTGTTGCCCCATTACTGATAGTGTTATGCTGCCCAAAGGACACGGTTACACCCAGGGAAAGGCTGTCCTAGACTTACTCTATATTCTAACAAGTAATGGCAACACCTCTATAGCAGCTCAGCTTCAAGCAGCTAACGCCCCTCAGAGTCACTACTCACCTTGAGAGAGACTGTGCAGCCCTGCTTCTATGGCTTCTACGGATGAGCCTGGCCCACAGGCTGTGGTACCTGGCAAAGGTGTGCAGGAGGTGATGTTCCTCACCCATATCAGCATATAGTTCAGACAGCTATCACGCCGTGGGGAGTTGGAGTAAGCTTCGCAGGAAATACCTGTCTGCTGAGATTGCACTGTTTATACATTTCATCACAGAACCTCAGAGAATTAAAGCAAAGCTGTGAAATATAAAACATTTTTTGTACTTGTTGTCTTTAATTAAAGATCTCCTGAAATATAATCTGTCCACATCTAGCCAAACGCAACAGCTGTTCCACTGCCCTACTATGCACTGTGTATGCATCAAAGGAGGAAGGCAAGAATGGTAAAGGCACTTGATCTAAACAAAAACCCCCATGCTCTCTCTGCAGGCTACAAATGCAGCTGCCTACCTTCTATCTTGCTACCTCTACAAATAGATCCCAAAATTTAAGGTTATAAATAACCAGGATTAAACAACTGCAAAGGTCTGAAATTCTCTGAAGCTAAATAGTTTACAGATACAACCTTGAATTGAAATCTTCATCAACATGCTTCCAAGCATGTCTTACATTAACCAGTATCATGATGAAATGAGAAGATTTGTGAGAAATGAAGTGATAAAATGGATGTTTTGACTTCAGATATTTTTGAGTCACTCCTGCTGATTCTGTACCTGATCCTGGGTACTAGAACACCTTAATATTAGCAGATGGCCCCAGATGGCTCAGGGCTCCCTGTGCTAAGCATCGTACATGCAAAGCATGCATATGTTAAACAGAAGGAAGTAATTTTTTTTTTCCCCATACAAAGTATTCACAAAGTATTACTGAAGTATGGATTGCATCGCTCAGCACATTCTGGAGATCAGACAGATGAGTGAGGTTCAGAGGGATTAGTAAATCATAGTGGTCAGGATGCAGCCTACAGCACCGGGCTTAAGCCACTCCTTGCCAGAAGCTGTGGACAAGGAAATCTCTCTGTGTTGTTGCTTACACGACTTCCCCAAAACATTGCTATAGGCCTCTCCCAGGACGAAAACGATGGATGGCTAGGCCTTGACTGGAAGGCCATTCTGATATCCCTGTGTTCTGCTACGTCCCCCTGAAAAAGGACATTGCACTGCAGTTTTGCCCAAAAAGCATTGTGAGAAGCACTGGACTGCACGAGTCAAAGCCTTTTTGGTTGTGCCCTGCAATAGAGAAATGGCTACGAAGCCTCCCTCAGTTCCACCCACCTGTGCTGGGCAGAGACATTGTAATCTCAGTGCCTGCCTTCCCCTGGTGCTGCCGGCCGTGCTGCGGGCTGTCAGCACAAGGGACCTCTTGTTCCCTTTGTATGATCAGACAAGCCAGGTTTCAAGCTGGCTTACATCAGAAAGACACTGTGCTGGCCCTGAGTTGGGTCTCCAGCCCAGGTCTCCCAGTGACTACCATGTATTTTCTGTGCAGTCGCTGCACAAAGATATTCTCAAACTAAGGGAAAAGTCTTTGCAGGATGAGATCTTAATCAACGTGACAGAAAGGTGAGGAAAAGGGCTATGAGAAGCACAGTGAATTATGTGGCAATTTATGGTTATCTCTGTATATTGTACACTTCATAAAATTACAAATTCTTAAGAGTCTTGGCTAGATAAGTAGATTATAGCATCTCACCTCTATATTTTAGTCACAATTACATTTTGCCTCTACCAAATAAATCTAATCTGACCCAGTAGCAGATACAGCAGAAGTGTGGGGAAGAACATGTGTTGTCTACATCAGAGCATCTACTCTCAGAATGTTACTACTCTTACACCAGTTTAGCGATCACAATGCCGTATACTGAGAGGCCTCTATTGGGTCACAGTCCATATGCAGTACCTTTCCAAACTTACTCTCTGCAGTGTCCGGTTGCCTAAAGCAACAGATTGCATCCGATTTAGTCTGAAGACTACTTAAATAGCCAGATGTGGTATGAAGCAGGGACAGTGAAATACTCCTCAGGTTTGTTTTTTTTTTCCTGTACTCTGGCACTGATATGTAAGAGATGAAAAAGAGCAGGGTGCAGTTCCTGAAGAACTCAGCAGCCCCAGGTAGGGATGGTGCAAGAACACCGAGTCCTTCCAGGTCCCTACTGGCTCTCAGCAACTTGCTCCTGTTGCATTCAACTACTTACAGGTTAAAGGCTTCCTTCTGCCTCCAGCACACAAGCACCCGCAGGAGACACTCTCGTCTGTCCCCAGCACAGCCGAGAGCAAGAAATGAACAAAGATAGGATTAAATTAATAGGACAGCAGTAACAAATGTTCCCCACAAACAACACATAATTAGATCTTCGCAGGCTAATTATAGGGTTTCAGAATAAGAGAGTGCAAAGCCAGTGTCCAAAGGTAAAAAAAAAATAAATAAAAAAAAAAAATTTACATTTCCCTGACAGTGCAGCTGGACAGCAATGCCACCTGCCGGCAGATCTTCCAGCGCCAGGAAACAGGCAGCAGCTTTCCAACCGGGCCTCTCCTGACAAACACGGATTCCTTACTCTTGCGCTACCTTTCCCTCACACCACCGTCACCCAGAGAACAAACAGCTCGCGAATGGAGAGCAAAATGACCACAACTGATGTTAGCTGCAGTCTTCAGCGCCTTCTTGGAAGACAGCACCAGTGGCCAGCATGCTGGTATCGAACAGTTGCCGTCTTAAACGTTGTGCTTCTGTGATCCATGTACACTTACCAGACTGGATATTAATGATGTTCTTCACACTGCTTGAAAAGGTTCAAAACATGCTTCCTTAGAGCCCTCAGGCACCGTGTCCTGCTCTTCCCTCAGAAAACACTAGATGTTTCATACTCCTTGTGAATCACAATTTAAGACCAAAATTGAACAGGCAGGAAAAAAAATACCTGTTGTCAACAGCCAAATAAATCATGATCTCTGCACTGGACAGTAATTTTGATGATTCATTTTGTCCAGAGATGGAACTAGAAGGCTGGGTGTTTGCCAATGATTTTAAGAAGCTCCTCAAAAGCTTATCACCCTACAGCTTCAGATATAACCAAGTAGCAGACTGGAGGATTTTTCAGGTGTGCAAAGGGCCTCATATCCTTCAGGACAACCCACTACCACTTAAAATCCAGCCATTTTCGAGGGCCCAAATGAAAGCGGAGATCCCAACCTTGAGAGTTGAGCAAGAACTTTGGAAACTTATTTCTAACTACGCACAGCAAAGACCAAGAGTGGGTTTAACACGAACAACAAAGCGTATCAGAGCTGCATCCAGTGGTCAGGGTCCCCACCCTCATCTCACCAGGGCAGGTCCAGCAGGTGACCCCAGGGCAAGTTACTTCAGCCTCTCTGACCTCTGCTTTTCCCCTGCCTATAGAAGTCACTCAGTTTTCCCCGCTGCAGAGGATGACTGGGAAGCTCATATACTCCTGCAGCATGAAACATCCAAGTACATCAAAACAGCACAACTTGCCTAAGTTTAACCACACTAATTATTGTACAGGTATCAAAATTGCTGGCCCTGCTCAGCACTGCAGGATGATATATCTTAGTTCAATGGAGGCAAGCACTTCCAAGACGAAGTGGTATTTATAAGTATTGTCTGATCTTGATCTCTTGTACATTTTTGCACAGGCAAAGGAGTCAAGTTCAGGCAAATCATAAAGGAAATGAGTAAGAGAATTGCACTGCCCACGGGAACTGCCTGAATCACTTAGTTACTTGCATCAACCATTCTTTCATGTTTGTTTTTTTTGCTCGTTTTCTCTGCATAAGAAAATAAACTTCTGTAATTATGGTCCATCCCCTTCTGATAACTTTTGGGACTACTGCCAGTTGTATCAATTGTGGAGAGATCTATAGAAATACCTGGTTCTGTTCCTGCTTCATGACAATTACTCACTAGATCCAGGAGGTTCAGACGAGCACCCTCCACCATGGGACTGATGAAAACCTCACAGCCATTTCACATTGATGTCTACAGGACACAAGCAGGAGGTAGGACTACTGTGGTAGCAAGGGCTTAAAGAGCAAGAGGCACAAATTCCAAGGGACCAAGTCATACCAATTCTGCTGCTCGTGGCACAATTTTTTGTAAATGGGATACAATACTTAGAAAGAAGGGTACCAAGGAGGATGGGCATGGCGGCAGCAGCTCAGAGAATACATCCTTCCCTCCTTCCCACCCCAGTGACTTCCATTTCTGGAATTTCTGTTGCTAAAAAAATTCAGTTGAGTTCTGCACGATTCTCAGAATGGAAAATGGTGCAGGGAGACAGAAAGTGGGTGTGATAGGGAAGACTGTCACCACACACGAAAAAAGTAGGTTTCACATCTGAAAGATTTCTATTATTCAGCATTTTAGCAACAATCCCAACTTGTCCAGCCAGGTAAGCTTCTGCAGCCCCTTCCTTATCACCTCCCCTCTGCCCCACTCCATGACTTCTGACAGCAGCAATCTCCCTCCATCCCCACCTCATACCTTTTCTATTGGTCTATTGTTCCAGCCTTCATCTTCCCCCACAAGATGCACTTTTTGGAGACCTGGTAGCAAGGCTCTCTATCAGCCATTTGCATATCAGGTCGACATCCCATGCCGTTTCACAGTTCTCATGCAAATTTCTCATCTGTATTTCATCACATTCCCCTACATCTCTTACCTTACTCTCATAACCTTCACATCTGGTTCAGTCTTTGGTTCAGCTGCCACAACAGTAATCTGAAGCAGTACTAAGAAGTTATGCTTTAGTAAAAAGGTCAACAAAATTAACTTCTTTCCTGAGGCAGCAATGTATGGAAAATTATTCTGGCTGAACAGGCCTGTGCTCACTACGGAGACTGGAATTTGTTGGCCAGCTCCAAACAGCAGGCTCAAAGATACTCAGTCCCAAGGAGATGCATGTGATCTCATGTTTGTGGGGAAACATGCGAGAGGGAAGGATGCAACATGAACTCAGCCTCTTCAGAAACCCGAGAATCTGTATAGGGAGGGGTAGGAAAGAAAAGGAGGCTTATAAAAGCAGCAACGGCTGGGAAGTTTCAGACAGCACTTACAACTGACTGGGCAGGAGAGAATAAAACTGATTCACTGCCACAGAACTTAAGCTGCTTGGCTTTCTAAAAGAAATGGTAGCTTAGAAATAAAACGCTGCCATAGAAATACTTTAAAGCATCATCAAAGCATACCCAGTATGTCAAAACTGAACAGGAAAAATTCCTCTGTCCTGAAACAGAAAAAAAACTTCTTTTTTTCCTCTAAAAAAAAAAAAAGTGGTCTGACTCATTTTTGTACAATCAGAGTTGGCAACTACCAAAACTCTAAAAGAGGGACAGACCACATCATATTACTAAAGGTCCTTTGCCTTTTCCATACTATCATGGAACAGTAAAGGAGTTTTTATGATCTTGGCTGATCTTGAATAAGGCAGCAAAAAGCAGATTACTTCAATTAAGTCTGAACCTGCCAAGCAATGCAGTTCTTTACAAGTGTGATCTCTGGATTTCCTGTTCCTATTTGCTTTCTATCTTCCAAATTTCTACTTCCCCCCACCCCTCAATTTTCAGGAAATGATACTATCTTTACAGAAAACATAACCTAGGGAATGGCAAGGATGTTACTGTATTCTAGGAGCGTGTTCGGGATCAACCTTGTTAAGAGAAATCCAGAGATAGAAGCTGCTTATCTGGGCAAGATGCTTTGGCATCGCTAGCTAGAAGATACCAAAGTAGCATAAATCAAAGCATGAACCCTACAAAAAAAAAAAAAAAAAGGAGGGGGGTTATGATTGTTTGTTTGTTTTTTCCCCTACTGACATGTCAGTACAGTGCTTCCAAAAAAAGCTTCCATCACCAGGTTAAAAGTTAAGGAAACTCCAGGTCTTACCTATCTGTTTTCGTGTTTTATGTTGATAAGGATGTAAGGACTTGTTCTGCCGGAGCAGAGCTTTAGTCTCTGAAGAGTTACATCTCTGCAACAATTGCAAAATGTTTCACAAAAAAAACAACCTAGGGAAGGACAAGATTCTAGCATCTTCAGAAAGTTTCACACATCAAAACAGTTTTTAAATTATCCCTTAGGCAACAATACAAATCTTCAGATTTATTTAAAACACCATGGCAGACACTGACGCAAAGAGTTTTCCATTTGTTTGCTCTTTAATGAACTCCCCACACTGACCACTGTACACCTGATACTGTTGTCAAACACCCGTGACTCCTTTTTTCAGGTGTTCCTAAATTGTGGTTCCCGAGGAGCACTGGCTACACCAAGGATCCAAGTGGAATTCCCACATCAGGGTTACGTACACAGGGGCCTGTTGGGTAATCAAAAGTCAAAGCTCTGGAAGGAAGTGAGCAAGCACAGAGTGAACTACCACGGCTAACACACACACAAGTTACGCTCGTGTCCAGCTGCACATCCAGACCTGTCTCATCTCACGGTGGACTGTCAACACACCTGGGAGGGCCACTGTAACTGCCTGCCTTGGCATCATTCCTACAGCTCTTTTTCTTTCCATTAGGCTAAGAAACATGACACGTGTCTTGCAGCACTTCAGGCGGATGAAGATTTGATACAGGATCAGAAAGGCAGGCCAGAACTCCAGAGTTTTTAGGTCTAGGAACTGCAGCTCCAGATGTGGGGGGTAAACTATCTATTGTGAGCTGCCTTTGAACAGCTGATCCAGAGAAACAAACAAAACCAGAGACCTTTCCTGATTCTATTTTAGGATAAAAATCATTCAGCTACCATTATTGCTGTAAAGTATTTTACTGTTACACTTTCTAGTGAGAGAGCAGTGAACTGTCCAGAGAAAGATCATATCCCAAACTCTGAAGAAAATAATATATTAGTGAATGAACTGTCAAAAAATCATTTATGTAAAAGCATGTTCTATTTACAAAGGTCAAATTGCTTTTTAGGACAAGTAAACCCACTACTGGAAAAAATATACATATAGAAACGCCTCATCTTTCAAATAGACATTTACAAATACTCTGCTTTGCTTAAACTAGTAGAAACATTAAGACATTTGAAATTAAGAGTGCTTTCTGCATGCAGTTAGGATAGAAATTACATTACTGGACTTCAGTGTGTCACTTTTTATCATTGTCAATGACACACTCTTAGGCTCTTCTAAAACACCACAGCCCGGCTATTACCTTAGGATCTCAAAAGGAGGACATGCATCTTAAGTTACTCTTCATTTTGCCATTAAAAAAGGACATCCCGATTGTCTTCTCAGCTGGAGTCTGGTCTTGTCAAACTTGGTGTCCGTTTCCCTTTAGTGTTTTGCTAGGCATGATGATCATTGGCTTGGTATATTTCCAAGTCCTTGGTCAGCACTCTTCCCATTATAAGGCAGAGTTCAGAAATTCAAGGAGTTCTGCACGGTTCCGGTCTCTCTGCAGAACAGAAAAGCAGAGGCAGCGGTTTAACAGATCTGCACTCGGTGGTCCAAGGCTGCATAACGCTGCTTTCTGCGGGGCTTTCACATCGCGGCAAGCTGCACAACAGATGCTACCACATTCACACAGCTGGATATGACCAGCTACCACTTAGGTGTGAGTGCCTGGAGGAAGCGCAAGGCAATGGGTACTCAGGAGAGATGCTACAGGAGACAAGCTGTCCCTGTCACTATTTCATGATACATTTTCTAAGTGGCTCCCTGCAGAGACTCCACTGGGTTGTCATCGTGTAGCTCATAGCCTGCTCAGGAGGGAACTCAAGCAGAACAGATGCAATTTTCTGGTGTCCGAGGCAACTTTTACTGTACACACAGCACATCTTGTGCTTTGGGAAGTATCTTTTTTTTTCTATGCATAAGCAGCAGCTTGCAGCAAAACAGAAAGGGAACCATGAATCTAGATTCTTTCTTTGCAAAAGAGATGGTCCAAACAGTCAAAACACTTGTTTCCAGTGTTTTTAAAAATCACAATTTATGAAACAATTACTGAATCTTAAAATATTGTCAAGAATGTTGTTCAATTCAGCATGCTTGTGACCATGGACACAAATCAAAAAAGAACCAACATCAAATATCTGACATCAAACACTGTAACAAGCAGGTTACTGGGATAAAGCTAGCAAGCATTCAGCATAATTTAACACAAATTTCAGTGCCACAGAAAGAAGATAACCTCTTTTTGATCAGATTTAACTTAGAATGCTCAGGTCTGCTTTGGTAGCTATAGAATGAACTGTTACCGTTGAATCAAAATCCGCCAAACTGAGCATCTCAGCAAAGTAACACTTTTAACACATACTGACTAGTACCAGAAGCCCTCTGCAGATCACTCTAAGGTGTGGAAACCGCTGTAAAGAGTGAACATATTATTTAAGAGCTGAGTCCAAACACTCATAGCAATAGCACAAAATACTATTCGTGATATTTATTTCCCTGGTATCTCAGGAAAAACATGTGACTGCTTTGAGAGAATGCATGAGCATGTGGTCCTAATACTACTGTCGTCTTTTTTTATCCTCTCTAAATAACGGCTAGTCTTGCACATTGTAGAAAAACAGTAAAGCAGCAATTACCACAATTGATCACAAGAGACTGGAAGAAAATGAGGATAATTAAAACCAGTGCAAATTAAGTCAACAGAGAAAGTCACAAATCAGCTAAACATTACAGACTGAAATTCTAAGAACCTGCACAAGCACTCTTTGGTTTATTTACTCACGCCTGAGTATTCCAAGCCCACTCATAACACAAAACCTGCCAAAAGAATGAATTTAAATTTCTCAGATGGCATCATAGCCACATTAAAAGCTACACTCAATTTACAATTCCTAACTGTAAGCTCTACTCTTCTACAAAAGACTACTATTAGAAAAATATTAAAAGAGACAGTATTTTCCCTTAGGGATATATAGACTATGTTAACTCTTACCTCTTTATCCTTCTTAGTCTTCTTTATTCTCATCTTAATTTTCTTTCCAGTTATCATGCTGTAGTTTTCATTCTTCTTTTTGTTTTTAAAGAACTAAAATGAGATAACACATTAGAAAAACATAAGCTTTGTTTTATTTTGTAGTGTTATGAATCTTATATAAAATTACAGACTATAATCTTTTATACTTCCTAACTGTCCAAAACAATAGAGATAGGCTTCTATTTGTTGATGGCAAAACTGGTGGTGTTATAAACATTTTTATGACAGGACAGATTAAGTGCTTAGATGAGAAATATAACGGGACTTCAGACTCATACAAGCATACCTTGGAAAGCTGGACAGGTCCTGTTTTCTCTCTCTTTTTCTTCTTTTCTTTCTTTTTCTTCATTTTGTTCTCTTTTTTCCTTTTCTACAAGTATAAGACATATATCCTTATGCTTACAGACTCACAAGGGCAAAAAAAGGAAATCCACAAGTAGCTCCCAACACCCCGGCTAGTCAAGACGGCCACTACTGCTTGCCCTTACCACTGCTGAAGTACACAGAAAGTAATTCAGCAGGGTTAGCAACCCTTCCGATCTTGAGAAACAGAAATGGTCTGATCCCCTATTCTCTTTCTTTTAATGTAACCCCAATATATAAAAATCACTGGACAGTAGGTCCTAATAAAATTAAAAAGAAAAATTACAACAGCAAGAACCCACTACTCTTTCATTGACTATAAACCGTTTCTTCTGACAAATTCTATAAAGTTATCAAGATTCCCCACTTCTCTTTTCTTCAGAGACTACTCTAAACTCTAGCTGGACCAGCAATGATTGGCAAAAGGAACTTTTAAATTTTTTCTCCTTTAGCATACAGTCAAGTATCAGTTTACCTACTGTAATCCTAAAAGCATGATTCAGATTTACATAGCCACAGACAAAAGCATTACATCTTACATGACATTTAAGGTTATAAAAATATGAAGAACTATTTTCTGTTTGTTAAGTACTTATTTCTCTTTGTAAATTACTACCTTTTTGTTGTGTTTTTCTTTTTTCTTTTTCTTTGATTTAGACTTAGGAGAATCTAAAATTAAACAAAACAAATCCCTGTAAGTTTAGCGTTCTGAAAAAGGCATTTGGATTTACAGCTAAGGCATATAGAAATATAAAACATAAGAAGTAAATGCTTTAATTCAGCTACATATATTAATGCTGGTTGAAACTAACCCTGCGAAAAGCAACACGTTAACTTACTGCCACTTACGGCTCTAACAAGGAAACCAAAAATACCCGATTTACTCAGTGATTACTTATATCAATATAATGTATTAATAGAGACAATACGTCTCTCTTCTTTCTGTTGAGCAGCTGGGCTCAACAAATTGCAAATACCTGTTTTACAGCCAGGGATCCCAACTCTCAAAGGAGGCAACAAAAAGTACTCTTGGGACTGACAAACCACTGAAATTATCACTGTTCAAGGCAAATGAAAAATTTTTCATACTTACTCAGCTCACCTTCCAACTTCAAGGTTTTTAGTAAATTTTGTAAAGCAGAAACTCACAAGTTCTATAAGCCAATCATAGATTTTAAAGATTACACTGTGACTGGTATGTGAGGAAGTCAATTTTGAAGCACCAGCTTTGACTATGGGACTGTAAACCTAGAGAGATTGTGAAATAGTTTACTAGTCTTCCAACGGACTGCCTTCAAGCTATTAGCTCTGCAGTCTCTTTACAATAAATTCCAAGCAAAAGACAACATTGTAGGAATACACTAGAGCACAGCCATACCCAAAAGTTAGAAAAGTCTAAGGTAAAGTTGCCCAAGCAATCTTCTTTTGGCCTCCTAATGACAAACGCAGCACAAGCATGTCAGAAAAAACTAGGAAAATGGTAATTCTATGACCACATTCAGTCTCTTGGTAACAACGGATTGGACTAAGCGCCCACAGGGAACGGTATACCTGGCCTGAGGGCTTTTACAAACGTTTGGCAACATCAGGAAAGGGGTATGTTCAAGAACACTGGGTTTACTTCCAGACTCTGTGGTGAATAGGCACTCGTCCAGTTTTATCCCTTTGCCCACATCTCTTCCAGACTCAGTTTTTATTTCCCACCATCCTAGCCACAGTTCTCGTGGCCACAAACCCTAGAACTCTCCTAGTCTTCTGCACTGACCTGTTGACTTCCTAGGCTCAGCCAGGCCAGCTTTTCCTCCTGTTTACTCTGAATTGCCATCCCTCACCATCTGGCCTCCTCACTGCCTCAATCTGTTTCCATAGCTGGCCACACTGCCTCCCTAGTTCTACCACTGATTTGCCTGCTTGTCTCCTGTTTGAGGGGAACTCTCTTCCCAGCTCCACATAACAAGCTGCATTCCCAGTTTCTATATCGCAACATCTCTCTTCCCACAGCACTGTGTCCTTTCTGCATTCAAGTCAGCTTCATTTTCTCTACAACCTACGTTACCAGCAAGGTTGGAGAACGTGGGTGGGGAACACAACTCAAAAGAGCAGAAGACAGTTTCCCCCAACTCTTCTCTAGTTTTCTCAGCCACTGCCCAGTGTCTAGCAGCCAGAGTTACAGCTGCATTCGCTAAATAAGAAAAGAGAAACACAGATAAAAAAATGCCAGAAGAATCTCCATTTTGCTATCCCAAGGAATGCTAACTCCACTCCTGCTATACCCAACACGTGAGACTGGGGCAAACTTCATCATTCAAGGTCTTTAACTGCAGGCTTGGCAAGCTATTCCACTGTTCTACTGCTAGGATGTATTTTTACTAGATCTAATTCAAATCCCTCCTGTTGCAATCTAAGGTCATTATTCCCTGCTCTGAAAGCCACAGAACGATTTTTCCACTCCCTCTCCACAGCAGCAACTCCCTACACCTATATATCTGTCTTAGCTCAATTACCTCACGTTTTTTCTTCTCTACATGGAATAAATGGGGTTGTTTAAACATATCCTTGTAGAACATTTGCCCTAAATCATCTGCTCTCCCATGAATGGGAAAACTTAGGGAATTTTTAAGCTGTAAAGTTTTAGCAAATCTTTGAGCATGCAGACTGACAACCTCAGCCTAATTCAGAACGTCTTCTTTCCTCAGATCCATGTCTCTTGACATCTCTCCAAAATATGCACCAGCGAGCATGCCAAACATGTTCACACAGCCAGTGTCTGACATGACATTTTAACTCTTTTCAGAACTTTTAGAGTGTATCACATGGGATGAAATTAATTCAAGAAGAAAGGAATATCCCCCTGTCCCATCAAATGTACAAGTTCATAGATTTGAATATTTTCAGAATATATTTATGTCAGATACACTGAATCAAGCCAATAAAGTATGAGAACAAGTAATATTTCCATACAGATGTAAATCTGCTTCAAGAGAAAGAGAACTAAGTCTCTACTAAACTGTGCAATACACGGTCACAAATATGAGGTCGTGTACCAGATAGTGAAGTTTCAGCTGACGCTGATACTAGATTTTTCCATCAGGAGAACTCCAGTTCATATTAGAGTTCTTCCCAATCATAGTAAAAAGAGATAACGTACACTTCAGTGTTTAGCCTGACACATTTTATTAAAAAAATGGCAATTTGGTCATTTACCTCCAGTGAAACCAAATATTTTGATTGATACAGAATATCAAAACCATGCAGTCTTGATATAACCAGCAATACATTCCCCTTGAGGTCACAAGTTATACCCACAGAAAAAATCTGCACTTACTCCCAGATAGTATCTACTCCAAGTCCTCTAAGTAAGCAGTAGCTTAGTATGGAAAGTCTTAATCCTGCAATGCTTGCATACGTGTTCCCATTGAACTTGGTTACTGGTATTAATAAAGTTCGCATGAGTCCTCACAGTTACATGCTTCAAACGTTAAGACTAAACTAAGACTAAATCAAATACCTCAACTCTGGTCTAGATAGAAGGGTGAAGTAGAAAAAGATCTGTATTCATTATACTTTCAAAACACAGAGTCTGAAATATATCCAGCATATTGTTAAAAAGTAACACTTCTCTGAACAGCAGTTTCTGTTTTGAAGTTATTTAAATTAACACAGGAACATTGCATACTGTGTGTAAAGAGGTACCTTAACACGGCAATAGGAAAGGGCTGAGAGAAACACTCCGAACATGCAGTATCGGTATTCCACAAGGTCCCTTTATGGCCATTTAGCCACATTTAAAATAACCTTTAAGGGTTTCCAGGAGCGCTATCAGAACTGGTAAACATCAAGTGTATGCATGGAGGTAGCTTACCTCTGCTACTTGAAGAAGACGACCTTGATGATGAGCGTGATGAAGAGGAAGAAGTGGATGTAGTGCTAGAAGACGATGTGGATGAAATGGATGATGATCTGCTTCTACTGCGTTTTCGCTTCCTTTTCTCTTTTCCTTAGGATAACACAAGGCAACAGTGACAAACATGCTAGTAACTATAGTCTACAAAAATGACTCTTCACAGAACTTAAGCTCAATGAACCCCTGTTTTGAAGGGGTGGTGGCTTTTTTTTCCCTTCTTCCAGTGCACCCTGGTCTATCACCATCAGCAACTGACAATGCTCAAAATCAAGGTCAAACACGGTAACCAAAGTAAAGGAAAACATACACCCCACCATAGCACTGAAACAAATTAGCAATGCCTACCTCGGATTTTCAGGTCTTCTTGTGAAGCTGCACAGAGCGTTCTACTTTTTTCATCCTTCCCGTTATCCATATCTAGTAAGAGTCAAAAGTATATTCAGTAACATCATTTCCAGCAGACTTTAGGGAAAAAAAAAAAAAAAAAGAGCAGCGCAGAAACAGAGGAAACCAGCGAGCACTTCTAAGGGCAGCCCCACCACCTCTCCTATCAAACCGCATCACACTACGCTGAAGTGCGAGCTTAGGCTCTCACCCTCTTGCATCAGGAATCTGATGCCAAACCCCTGTTTCCGTGTCATCGTCGATGAATGTGCCGTCAGCACAGAAGCAGGAATTTTTCCCACAGCAGCTACAGCGCAGGCT
>NW_009600517.1:0-6949 GCF_000690535.1 Cariama cristata
TGATTTTTTTCAGGTTATTGAGTAGGGGTGTGCTTGGCATGATGGAGCGTAGGAGTCCGCTTCCCCATCAGAGCCGCCGCATCGGTGCTTGTCCCCCGCCCTCGCGCAGACCCTGTCAGCTCACAGGCACCGTTCAATTTATTCCCTCCCAGGCTCCGTCAGAGGATTCGCTGCTGTTTGCAGAGAGCTGCTCTGAAGCATTCGGGGAGCTGTAGTTTTACCCGATGTATTTGCCAGCCGCTCGAGGCAACTGTTTACTCCCCTGGTTGCGACTTAGCCCCGGCGTGCCGGGGACGATGGGCTTTGCTTTTTGATGGGTGGTCCCATCCCTACGTGGGCTGCAGCGATGGCACGTGTGTGTGGGACACAAAAGCGTGTCCTTTGCCTGGCCTCCCGTTCCGTCTGCGACCAGGAGTGCTCGAGGGATGGCGTGTCAAGGAGCTGGGAATAGAAGTAAATGAAGGCAAACCCCCCTCCTCTTGTCCACGGAGGCTATTTTTGGTGGAACTATTTTAAGGGTTGTTCTCCTGGCATTCCACATCCTGACATTTCAGCACATTTGCCTCACCTACTGTCTGCGTTAATGGGTTTTCAGCTACAGATCATCCCTATCAAGCCACTGCAGTGATTCTTTACGCCCTATCTGTGTCGTACACACAGTATCATCAGCACCTTTTATTTATAAAACAATAACTCCAGGAATAAAAGGGGCGTTTCCGCTCTCCCCCTGCCCCCAGCGCTTAAGTGCGACAGCATCATTTTAGTATTCACCGTACGATGCTGTAGTCGAGCAAAATGCACTTTGTGCAGAAGCTGTTTAATAAATAAAATAAAAACATGCCCCAAAGTGACCAAAGTGACACGGCAGGGGTAATTTAGTATGCTGCTCTTCATGCTTTCTCTCTTACTTCTGCTGTTTACAGACTTTTTTTTCCCCCCCCTTCCTCTGTTTGCACAGGGAATAGATGCTGACGTTGTCCTTTTCATGAATAAATCTCTTTTTAGCATGTTGGCCAGCACAATAAAAAAATTATCAAACAAATTAGAGCCTGAACCTGCAACCTTTTCTCATGAAAGGAAAACCTGTTCCTGGGCCAGCTCCCTGGCTTGCAAGGGGCTTTTTCTGTAGGAAAAGCTGCTCGTGTGAGCTACACGTACGAGGTCTCAGGATTTTTGTGCCGCAGAACTTGACTGTCAGCCAAAGCTGGAGGCGACTCAGCGAAGGGAATAAAGGTGGGTGTCAGAGACCCGTCTCAATTTCCTTTTCCTCTGCCACCTGGCTCCGGCATTTGTTGGAGAGGCCAAAGGTTGTTGTAATTTATACCATGGCTTAAGGTCTTGGTGGTATGGTTCACCTCCGAAGCAAGAATTATGGCTGTGGTAGCTCTTCCAGTAGGAGAATTAGGGGGCACCGGCCGAAATCTCGAGGAGGAGATTCAATGCAAAGGGGGGGAGATGCTTCTCACCCAGCCCACGGGTGCGCTGAGGTACCTGTTAGCTCAGGACGTGGTGCCTCTGAAATGACATGGGTTGCAAAGGAGATTGGTGGGAAGAAGTCCCCGCAAAGGCTGTTCAATATGAAGGCAGGACCTCAACAGGTACCCCCCGAGCTGTCGATGTCTGGAGGCTGAGTGTGTCTGACAGAGAAGCCTTACCCTCCATGGCTCCTCTGCCGTTCTGTGGACCTTCCTCTCACCTGTTGTGTCTGTCCTCATGTTCAGAGCTAACATCGACAGCTTCCATCTCCGAGTTACAGTATTTTCACTTGGCTACGCCCCAGTAAAAAAATGATGAGAAATGATCAGGACGTGGCAAATATTGCCCCGACTACCATACGCTAAACTTCCCTCTTCCCTCCTGCCCTCAGTGGGAGAGGAGTCGTACCCGTCCTCGTGCAGATGTTGAGGGACCAGCACGACACAGATGCTTATGACCTTCATCCTCGCCAGCTCAGCTGGAAGAGGATGCCCTGGCCAGTCCAACCTGCCTGGCTCTGAAATGCCACCCAGCTTCAGCCAGGGGATTTTATGGATAAACCAGGAGGTTGTATGGGACAATATCTGAGAGGCAGCAGACATCTGCAGCTGAGGTTGTCCCCACCACATCTGGGCAGTGCAAGGGGTCCCCGAACAGGCTCGCAGTAAGTGCAAAGCATCCTCCCCTGTGCAAGAGAGGTGCCTTCTCCAGGGTTTCAGCCCAGGGAGCATCCATGGGACGTTTGCTGCCATGCGCTCCAGCTCTGGCACACCTTTTGCCAGGTTCCTCCTCGGCATGGTGAGGAACAGCTTCAGCTTTCTCAGCCTGTCGGAAGGGGGAAAATTGCGTTCCCAGAGGCGGGTTCCCAGTTCACAGGGTTGTGGACACTGACTGCCCAAAGGTGGAAATAACAGGATAGAAAATGTGTCCCTATTTTTGTCAAGGGCTGGAGTGTATTAGGTGCAATAATAAGGAATTAAAAATTAATATGACTAACCCAGACTCTCAGCAGCCCTGGCTCCCACTGTGCTGAAAATGGTATCAGCGTAAGTCTTTTATGCGTCGGAGCCTACAAGGTAAGCAAAACTCTTCTGGGTATCTTCCTTCACTCGAACAAGAATAGTCAATGAGGCCTTTGTGTTGTGCCTGGCGAGGAAACGACAAAAACAACTGCATCTTCAGCCAAGGAAAGCCTTGCAAGGGTAAAGATGATAGGATTTCAACTAAACAGCAGAAATGCACTTCGGTATGAATAACTTTATGGGTTAATATGCTAATGTATGCAGCAAATGGGGTGCTGCCAGCTAGTGTTTGTCAAGTGCATCCAACAGCAGCGAGCAGCCTGTGGACACCAGTTTGGACACGTACTGGTGGTTACTAGAGTTTTAAACTAGTAAAACCAAGTAAACGCCAGCAAAAGTCCTCCAAAATAATGCCAGTTTTACAGAACCAGAGGTACCCAGAGGTACAGGGTGGATTATTTAATAGAGAAAAAGGGAAATAAAACCCCCAAGGCAACAATTCAAACACTTGCAGCTGGCCGGGCGTATGTTAGAAGGGAAGGCTAATGGTAGAGGTATTTCTGCAAATACCCAAAATGCAAACAAAAAGAAGAGTCTCCCACCTTCTGCACTGCTGCCAAAGGTCTTCAAGGACTGAAGGAAGTCCAGGAGCAGAGTCATCAGAGCCCCCCTGTATAGGACAAAAACAGGTCCCCAGGTCTAACTTGCCGTCCAGAAAAATCTGTCTTCTTCCTCTGAAGGGGCAACCAGGGCCCCTAAGAGCACGAAGGACGTTGGTCTTGGTGGCTATGTCCAGGCCAGAAAGCTTCTCTCATTTCTCCTTACTTCCTCGGCCCCTCTGTGTAACACACCTACCTCTGTACGAAGCACAGGATGTTCATCTTTGCCCGAAGCCTATCTTTCAGAAAGACTTTAATAATTCATTGAAATAATTAAGGATAAGGAAATCCATAACTTTCTGTGGCAGTTTGCTCCCAGTGCCTTGTGCTAAAAATGTGTGCCACGTTTCCGATTTGAAGGGGTCTGAGCTCACCATCCCATCTTTGATACTTGCTATCCCTTTCCCCCACGAGGTTAAAAGAGGTCTTTAATGCCCAATATTTTTCCTCCCTTAGAGTGCTTCTCTGCTGTCTATCAAATCATTCCTCGGTCTTCTTTCTGATGAGATAAACAGATTGAACTCCCAGCCTTTCACCAGAGAGTAGCTCTGCGGTTGTCCCATTGGTTTGGTGCTCTCTTCTTTATGTGCTTGCTGACTTTTTCCAAATATTTCTGGTAAGAGGGATGTCAGAAGAACATTCACTATTCCCAGTTTGGTTTCACCAGTGCTGCATATGAATGTGCTTAGTTACTTTTTTTTTTTTTTTTTAAATAAAATAGCCCTTTATTCCTTAGGCATTGGGGTACCTGGATTTCTCTGAAGGACCCATTCCAGGCTGCAGACCTCTCTTTTCTAGGAGCAACCAGGATTTGCTGCTAAATGTGTTGTATGTTACCAAAAGGGACCCTCCGGTCCAAGCCATCTGGACTACGCTGTGCGTACCCACATGTTAATTGTCCCCTTGACCATTTTCGTGTCATCGCTGAAGCGTGGTATACTTGAGGGCAGCCTGGGGAAACGTGGCTGGGGTGGTACGCTCGGCGCGGGACTTCGGCAAGGGAGGGTCGTAAGGGTTAAGCGTGCCTCCGTCTGATCCCACCATCAAGGGATCCCAAGTATCCCAAGGGGCTTGTGTTCAGCGTAGGGGTAGTCAATGCCTCCGCAGCCAAAATCCATCAAATAGCCAGAGGCGTTTTTTGAAAAAAAGATGTGGTTGCAGGTTATTAGTGGCTTGCTGTATGGTTTTGAGCTCCCTACATCAATACTCTGCCCTGATCGACTAGGAGGCTGACCCGCACGGTTTTGATGAAAGAGTACTTAATAGGCATAGCATTTCTGCTCGAGTTTTGGCCCTCTGAAGCCAGGATATGGACATGCAAGCCTCAAGGAAGGCCTCCATCCAGATGTGTCAGCCCTGTCACCCCTCCGATCTCACCGCACCTTACCTTGTACTGCTTGTCCTCACAGCCACCACGTCTTTTTCAGGGTACGCACCCCTCCTCCTCAGATTTTGGGGCTAGCTCACCCCATCTTTGCTGCGAGACCAGTTCAGTGAGTTGTCCTGGCACTTAGTTAATCTTGGCCAGTTTTTTTTTAGTGTATGTTATACCGTGAAAACGAGGGGTTAGTGGGGGGCGTAGGTATAACAGCTTTTCTTTAAATTCCCTTTCTCCTACACATGAGACTCACCAGCATACATGAAGTGCATGGAGAGCCAGAGGAGAATGGAGCACGGAGAGCATCGCACCGTGTCCACGTCACCCAGGGAAGGATCTCTTTGAACAAACACGGTTTCCTCTAATTCTGGAGGGACCTTGTGGGACTGGTGGATTCAGAGCCGGTTTAGGTCTTTGGGTCTCAGGGAAATGATTGGGAGTGTGACTTGGGATCACAACTGGAGAGTGCAGCTCTTTTCAGGAAAAGAGGAATAGTTTGCTTTGTGGATAACCATGAGAGATAATGAGGGAACAAGTTTCGAGAAATTTTGCGCTGAAAGCTTTTCGAAGTCCATTAATTTATGCCAAGACATCTCTTCCAACATCCAGGAGACGGTTTGTGTGAACATGTTGGTGATTACACAATCGATGAAGACCGCACACGAAGCAAAACCTTTGCCAGTGCCATTAGGGATAATGGCATTAGGGAGAAATCGCAAGCAGGGCTAATTACTCAGTGTTTAGTAGGCCTGGTTATGCAAGCCGCCGAAAAAATAGTGCATGTGACTACCTGGAAGGAAGGACTTTTCTTAATGATGATTTTGGTGTATCACCGTCATGCATTTGTTTGATTGCAAAGGAGATGCGTGTGTGCTGTTTATTTGCCCAAACTGATGTACAGAAGGAATAAATAAAGCTCAGTGAGCTGAACAGAGGAAAGACGGTCAAGTCAATAAATCACAAAGTCATTAAGAGTCGGGAGCAGGTTTTGTATTGGATTGTGAAATGAAGAGGAAGCCACTCAACAGTCCTGCACGCAGGGATGAGTCCAGTCACGTGCGTATGAAGAGATGAGCCATTGCATTTTGAAGATTAATATTCAGTGAGCGGGCATCATAAGAGAAGAATTTACAGGAGTCGAAACTAAATGCTGTGAAGAGGTAATTGCTCCTTTTGACCACAGACTTCGCAATGGAGCAGGCTGGTTTCCACACGTGGTGCCGTTTACCGACTCATTCATTTGTTGGGTTGTGGAGTCTCCTCCCTTCTTCCCCAAATCTTCCTCCAAGGACTAGAGGTACAGCACAGCAAAGGAAGGAGGCCAACGGGAAGGCGGTGATGCCCGTCCTTAGCCTATTTAGCAGAGAGATGGGTTGTCACGCCTGGTGGAAGTCTTCCCCAGGTGCAGCAATAATGCAGCCCGTAGAGCATCTGGGTGCTCGAGAGAAACCAATATGTACAGTTCACACCGGGACCAGTGATGTATGGGTGTGCAGCTTGTGAAAAGGAAAGGAAAAGCAACAGCCAAGAGGGTAAAGTGCTTGCGGGTGGCAAGGTGATCTCAAAAGGCACCCTGCTACCAGGTCATAGTAAAGATATTTCCAGTTATCAGAAAATATTTTAGAAAGAAAGTAAAACAGGCATAAGGTAGGCAGCCAGATAAAAAAGGCTGTCAAAGATGGCCTGAAGAAGTCTAGGTTGTGTCCAAACCAGGGAAAGCAGAAGAGCAGGAGCTCTGCAATCAGATGCAAAACCATAGTGAAAGAAGCCAAAATGGATTTTGTGGAATAATTTACTAAAAGGCGTAAAAAAACAATGATAAAACCTTTTTCAGCTACATCAGGTGGAGGCCACTTGCCAGCAAACACGTAGGGCCAAGAGATGACCATGGGGTAATGGGAGCACTTGGAGAGGACAGGACCATAGGAGCGGAGGCAGACGAGCCCTCCGTGCTGGTGTTTGCTGGTGAGGAGCCTGGGGAAGCCTCCCACGCCACAGCGCTTTCCTGCTGGGGATGAGCGAGAAACCGCCTCAGATTGAACTGTCAGAAGAGGAGGTTTTACAGCAAGTTGATGAAATGAATAGCAACAAATCACCGGGTCCAGCTGGGGCTCACCCTGGACTCTGGAGGAGACTCAATTATAGGACTACTGAACTACCAACTGCGATGTGTAACCCCTGCCTTCCATCAGTCAGACGCCAGGAAGCGGAGGTGGTCAATAGGATACTCTTTTTGGAAAAAAAAAAAAAAAAAAAGACAAAAAAAGAGCTCTGTTAAACCACAGGCTTGTCTGCCTGCCTTTCATACCAAGGAAATTGTCAGGCAGTGTGATGAAGAAAAGACCGGACAGATAGGTTTGCATCAATACCGGAGGGATGCGCTGCGTTGCAGGTCCGTCGGAAGAGACGGCACC
>NW_009600517.1:6980-24670 GCF_000690535.1 Cariama cristata
GATGAGGATGACCCCCTGGACACAGCGTATTTGGCTTCCCCAAAAGCTGGTGACAGGTCTTTCACCAAACTGTCTGGCTTAATGTTTAGGAAAGCACGCAGATGTGTCTCTGCGGCAGTAGTTCGGATGACGTGCGCTGAGTTGTGTTCTCACCCTTGTGTGTGAGCTGGACCAGGATCTGCAGGGACCGGGGGAGAGAAGAGTCACCTGCCCTGTGGCTCCCACATTTGGGGGTCCCACTTTTAGGTCAAGCCTCACCATCTCTTGGGTCTCTGACCGGGGCTGTGGAGTCATCATCTTTGTCCCCACGGAGTGCCTTAGCATTAACACGGACCCCATAGTGCTATGTGATGCACAGAGACAATAATAAAGAAAAGAGTGTGTTCTTGCCCCCAGATTTTGCAGTCTAAGACAACAAACGGTAGAGGTGTACAAACAACAGCCAAGACTGGATTTGGTTCTTCTGTGAGGAGCTGTTTTGTGCCTCGGCTGTTCCAGAGCACACCGCCAGGAATAACGTTTGGGTCAAAAGCCCCTTCGAGCCCACATCCTTCTCTGCAGCGCTGCTACCTGACTGCCCTTTTGCTTGCACAGTGGGTTATTCCTACTTTGCTTTTGTATTTATTGTTCTTGTATTTATTGGATTACATCTCCTGCTGGAGAAAGGATCCCAGGTTTACCAAGACGGTTTTGAACTCTAATCTCAACCTGCAGCCTACTTGTAAACCCATTTAGTTTGGGCTTATCTGCAAGTAAAATAAATGTGTAGGTTATTCACGAAAATATGAGGAATTCCCATTTTTGAGCTGACAGCCTGGCTGCTGTTCCCTGAATGGGCTGTACTGGCAGGCAAACTTGGAACGGTTCTTCTTTGTTGGGATTTGTTTGCTCCTGTTTGCTAATTAGAGTGAAAGCCCGTTGCTCGAGGTTGTAGAATCAGCTGATAACTTGTTTGCAGGGTTTAAAAAGACTAAATCAAACAAGGAAGCTGCTGGATGTGCATTTAAAACTAAACTTCTGGTTTTGCATTTGAACAGCAGTGGTATGTAATGTGATGATTAAAACAGAAGATGAGAAAATACGTTGCTTTGAAAGATTTAATCAGTTATTTCCATGGGAGCATGTCAGGGAATCAAGGACACTTGAATTCCCTTCATTGTTCTGCATAACTGAATATATTTGGGTCGTTGTATCTGAATAGTCAGAATAACATTCTTAAAACCAAAAAAGGAGTAGAGATAGCAGCATACGACTAAGCGTGGCTTGTTTCTAATCTTCTGGAAAATCAGATTTAACAATTTTCAGAGTCCTTTTTCCCATTGATGAACCGGGGATTTACATGACTAATGTCTATTAACACGTGTAAATACCCTTTGCCTCAATGGGAACCAACAATGGGAAAATAAATCCTGCCTGCGGCCCATTCTGTCATATGAATCGAGCCTGTGAATGGTACGGTTTTGTGGTGGGGCATCGGCTGGGGTGGGAAACACAGCCAACGTTCGTATAATAGGTTTTCATCTCTGAAGGCAAATGTCAACATCAATTTACCTCCGGGATAAGTGAGACCTCCTGAGGGATCTCAACCCTGTGCAGAGGGGTCGCAGCACGAATCCATTGCCCGCATTTTAGCGGACGTGAGAGCGGGCTGGCAGGCACACGGGGAAGGGCCAAGGAGCGCGGGCGTGGGACGTGGTCCAAATCGCGGTATTTTCTGAACGCGGAAGAGGGAGGTTCAGTGATTAGAAATGAAGTTTGCTGGCCTGGGCACCGCGATACAGTTGTAAAGAAGTTTCAGTAGCTGTTTTCTCTGTTAATAAAACAAAACATGTAAACACATCCTAGACAACCACCATCAGAAAGACATTTTACACCACATACATTTTATGAATATTAGGTAATGGAGGAATGTAACAAATAGTCATTTTGTCTCTCTCTTTCGAATATCAAATAACGGTTATTAGTAACTGTCAAATAAATAATGTGAATAATTTAACAAGACATCACTATTGTGCAAGAAATGATATCCCATTCTGTTAAGCTTTGGAGTCAGTTATTGTGCAAAGATAATAAATACATGGAGTAGCGGCAGCAATTATGTCCTAGAAATCTGCTTCAAGTGGTGCACGGCTTTAAGAAAAGCAAACCGTTCAAACTCTCTGCACGCCACATAAAGGAAAGGCTGGAATGCACAATACACGCAAAATCTTTGGCTCACGTCAGCTGGCATGGCTCCAGCTCTTTCAGCTGTGCTCCGTATACGGTGCCCTTCTCTATATGGTGATTATATATGCACATACCTTCCCAGCTCCATCTCCTTAGTAAATGCGTATGTGACCTTATCGTGTCAATTTGCACTCTCTCCTAACTTTTGAACCTTTTCCAGCAAAACCTGCCAGAGGTCTTCCAGGTAGGTTCTACAAATCTGCATGAAAATAGGAGACTAGGAAGGGAAGAGGGATCCTGTTGATGAAGCCAGCATCTGTCCGTGCCTTGTGTCTACAGGAAATCCAACTTCATGCTCTTGGCCAGAGAGCCACTTGGAAAAAGAAAGGTATATGAAATATTGGATTGAAAGGATATTAGTGACCACTTTGAGGCGGTGCTCTTGGAAGGCGTTGGCCTCCCGCTGCAGAACAGGGCACGCTCGCCAGCTCACAGGCTCAGGATTGCGTATCAAATCATTAACAACTGCTTCATTGATCTTTCTAGATGCCTGCCTGTGGCTCATTATTTAATCAATCAAAATTACTTGGAAAATATTTTTATTTAAAATTACTATTTAGGACTACAGAAGTTATTCTAGTTACAGAAGGCGTTGGGGCCATTACCCTTTGCTGAAAAGACCGAGTATTTCCCGTGATAAAACATTCCTTTCTGAACATAGGAAACTATTAAGTATTTGCATTAAAGTTTTCTATGCTGGATGTTTACTGCTCACTGATTATTTTTTTTTTCTCAGAATGAAGCTAGGGGAAAACATAAAACTCTCAGGTGAAATTTGAAAGCTTCGAGGTGGGGGCTGACAATTCTTCTGCAACCAAGACCTCGTGTCAAGGACATGCTTTTAACCATCCCCATCCCAGACTTGTTTAAAGTGCAAGAATATGAAAAAAACCCCAAACCTTTATGGTCTGCATCTACTTATTAGCTACTTGTCCTATTGAACGGCTAAAAATCTCCCTGGGGACCAACCTCACGCAACATGCTGCAATGCCACCTCCCGTCTCCAGGACCTCAGTGACTGCAGCACACGTGCACAGAGCATCTGGGCGTGCCCAGGGCCACTGGTGGCCACGGACTTCACCCGACACTTACCTGCAGTGCCTGCGTAAATGGGGTAACGTAGGGGCAAGGTCTCTCTGCAGTTGCTCTCAGCAGCTTCACTCCCGTTGCTGGCCCCCAAGGAAGAGGGACGTGCATCCAGAGCTCGCAACGGACTCCCAAATCCATGACTTCTGCTGTTCCCCAGCCATGTGCATCATCTATGAACCTCACCTGTCTCATCCTCTTCTTCTTCTGGTCCACAAAAGCTTGCCACTCTTATCAGTTACTTGGCTGGCTCCAGTGTCGCAGGTTTATGCTGTGAAGATAGAAGTTCCCACCAACCCAAATGAACCACACGGATGTTATCTGGTGCTAAATGATGGCATTATTAATTTTTTCATGTCTTTCTTAGAAAAAGAATACAGAAGACTACATGAAAAAAGCTACTGTCTGAAAGCTGATATAGGAAATGCCTCAAGCGTTGGAAGCTGCCAGACGTTAGGCAGTCCGGACAGCTCCCCTTTGACTCTCTTGTACATCTACGGCATCTTACGGCCAAATTCTGTTCTGTAAGGGACAACTGGGTTGCTGAATGCAATGGGTCAGCATTGTGCACAGCCTAGACTGAATCAGAGCCGTGGAGCAAGTTGAGGAGTTCTCTGCATCGCATTTCTTACGTGAGCGTGGGTCGGAGACGGGGCACGGTGCTGTGGGCAGAGAAAGGCCTCTTCTACGGTGCAGCTGAATCCCCGCCTGGGATCTCACCGTCACCTTTTTTCTGCCACAAAAATCCCTTTGTGATGGTGGAAAGCCACAGGAACCAAGCT
Source organism: Cariama cristata (assembly GCF_000690535.1). NCBI lineage: Eukaryota > Metazoa > Chordata > Aves > Cariamiformes > Cariamidae > Cariama > Cariama cristata. Next base: position 11,075 of record NW_009600517.1, read on the forward strand.
TTTCAGAGATGGCAATTTGCATGTTGCGGTACCCAGCTTGAAATCTCGGGATTGGGCTTGCAGGAGTACTTGGTATGCACAGTCGCATCTGAAATCGATAGAAGCTATTTTCTGAGAGTATGAAGTGATGTAGAAAATATGATGTACTATGAAATGATAAGCCTTAGGTATTTCAAACCTTCCACCCTGAATTAGTGGGTAGTTTGGACCGTACCCTCAGCGTGTCTTGGTTCTCCATGCTTAACCATCTCCACTGATAATTCATCTCACCAGAAGCCCCGTGGGTGTGAGTTAAATGTTTGTGAAACGCTGGTACTGCACGCTGCAGCAAAGCCCGGGAAGGCATGAATAATTCCGCTTTCAGCGCAGGGTGTGAACAGGGTGCAGTAAATGAGACAGTCATGCATTGATGATGAGGATGACAAGGATGTTGAGGCACAATTAGAGAGGGAGGGATCAAGTAGAAAAAAAACCCCACCCAGTAGTATAGTGAGGTAATTAAAGATGTTTCATAATCCGCATGCCCATAGGAAGCGGTAAGAATTATTCGGGCAACCATGCAAAATTAAGCACTCGTTTAGGAGATCTGACGTAATACGCTTCACCAATGGCTTCGGTATTTGCAGAATTGAGGTTTGGGCACACCCCCTTGGTCTAAGATAACATGATTGCATCGATGTTGATATTTTATATGAGATGAAAAGCTGACATTTGTGTTTTGAAGAGCACCAAGGCACAAATACCACCTCTGCCAGCCCACGCTCGATAGCCTCCTGCAACTACTATTTCAGACATAGTTTAATGGTGTGGAAATGGGGAAAACCCTAAAACACACCATAAAAAACCACGCCAAAACTCTACGGAAGGGCGTTGCTGTTTGCTACAGAGATGCTGTTTGCCTACAGATGATTTTAGTTCATTATTCAGCTCCTTTTGTTCTCCTCAGACAACCTGGACTTTCATTAAATGTAGATGAAAAAAAAAAGGTAAAAAAAAAGAAAAATAAACAAAGAGAAAAAGAATAAAAAGGAGCACAGTATGGATGTTTTTATTGAGATATATGGTGAGGCTGAGAAGCTTCCCTTCCCAGCCAGAGTTTCTGGTGGGTTTGCCCACTGTTTGGAGAACATGAAGAAATGAGGCACATGTAAGAGACCCTACCAAATTAACATTTTCAGCTCAGTTTTCCGGGGCATAAAGTAATTTCCAGCTGAAGGTCTGTCTCCAGTAAGATATTTATTCCGTCCAGTAAAGGAGGACACAAGGTAAGGCTGATGAGGCTGTTGATTTCCATTCTTCTGTCAGCTCTTGCCACAAATAGCGGCACGCGGCAGAAATGTTATTTGACAAAATAACAATAAAGTTTTCTGATATCTGCTCCAAATACACAAAATGCAAATTATTTTGAAAGAGTTGAATAGTGTGTTGAGAAGCACCGTTCAATTAAATAATTGGTTGTGAGCATCTTTTCTTATTAAAATGAAGCAATTGTAAATAACAGAATGATATTTAAATGAAATGGTATGCAAGGGGAGTGAGAAGGATTTGCAAAAAGCATTTGTAATTGCATTATCTCTAAGTAGAAAATTTATAAATTATAATGAATAATACAAATGTGTCCTGATATAAAATGGAAATATTTGATCAAGAGGCTGAATGTGTAAGGATTAAGTTCTTTTTATTGAGGAAGTTTCTTCTGGCTGTATGCAATATTCATAAAATGTGTTACAAGTTTATAAACAGAAAAGATATTTGTTAAAATACAAATTTAGTATGGAAGGTGTATTTTAAATATTTAATGAAACAATTATGCTGTATTAACAGTATGTTCTTTATTTCTCAGATTAAAAATTCACAGGGATTTTTATCCCTCCCATCTTTATTTGACATAGCTTTTATTAGAGTTATTCTCTATACATTTCCAGAAACAGCTGAAGAATACTCATTATTTACATATACATATAAGAATACCTGTGGTTTGTGCTTCAGATGTTTTATATACATATACATAACACCTCACTGTTTATTACCCAAATAGTCTTCACACCCTATGACTGTGTAACTGCGAATATAGCATGTGAACTGGCTGCTGCTTACACGTGCCGGTGATGCGAACGGCCGGGTACCTGCAAGGAGGAGAGGTGGGAGAAGGCTGGCAAGTGAGGAGCAGCGGCGGTTGCCAAGGCTGGAGGACACCAGCTCTGTTCATTGCATGACCTCCCAACGCTTGCCGGCACCTGAATCCAGGTTGTGAGCTGAAATTAGGCAGTACATCATCTAGGCAATATAGAAAAATCCTTCCCTCCCATCCCGCCAAGGATGTTCCCTCATAGACCGACCTCTGGTTGCTGAGAGGTCGGTCCTGGAGAACAAGGGTTTACCTTCCCAGAGCAGGTTGGGCGCTGATTAAAGCAAACTCGTTCTCATTCCAAATATTGCCATCATTTAAAATGCAGGTCTAACTTTTTCTGGACCTGTATGAAACCCAGTGACAGTTGACGCTGCCCTCCGGCACGAAGCCCCACAAATTAGTTGCCCACAGTGAAGTGATCCGCTGAGAACTGCTGAAAATACCTCCGTGAAACCTTTTTTTTCTCTTCTCTTGCCCTTTTTTAAGGAGGGGGGGGGAATTTTTTGACTATTTACGTTTTCACCTGGGTAAGCATTCCCCACAGAAAATGTGGGCTCTGTTACAAAAAGGATGAATGCCTGGTGAAGAGGCCGGCAAGGTCGATCCCAACACAGCCTGGGAGGAGGGTTGGTGGGGGGCTACGCCTGTGCACGGGGACAGGGACCACTGGGACGGTGGCCATGGGAGGCTGAGGACCTCCGGACCCACCAGACAAGACAGGGAAGTGCTGGAGGGAGGCTGCAGGTTGCCTGTGGATGAGAGCAGATGGGGCAGGGCTGGCTTCTCCTTCCAGGTCACCCGAGTTAGGGATGCTCTGAGCTGTGGGTTTGAGGGACGTGGATCTACAAAGCCACCTCTGCCGGGCTTTGCAAAAAGGCATCATGAACAGTCAAATTAAAATTAACAGGAGGTGCATTTTTTAGATTTAAGAAAGAGGACTCAAAGCCAGTCCTGCCGCAGACCTCCTGCGTGCCTTTGGGGCATTGAACTGAGCTTTGCTTTTACATCCAGTGAGTTGAAGGCTGGACACCAAACGTCTTCCCTGGCTGAACTTTCAGACGCTGCCCAAGCTGAATCAGCGCCGAGGTGTTTCTGAAGTTAAGTTTCTCACCGTCTAAGCCACCCAGAAGCCAAGAGAGAACCAGTGCAGCTTTCTGTAGTACAGACACTGCCTACAGCAAGGGACACTTACCACCGAGTGCTGTGCCAGCTTAACCGGCTAACCGGATTTAAGATGAACCATCACATGAAGTGTAGCAGCCCACGCACCAGCACAGAGGTACAATCATGAAACAGAAAAGGAATGGTCACGACCTCCTGGCTATTTACAACCTGGAGAACGAAAAGCTGTTCTGACTGCTAATGGCTGCTGAGCATCTCTTTTTAACTTGTGGAAACCACTCTGCCCCGTAGGTTGGAAACTGAACGAAGGGCAAGGATCGATAGCAATAGGTCTAGTATCTTTGTGAGTTTTCCACCGGTATCTAAGTGATACCATCAGAGAAGTAAGAGACTCAGAACTGCAGGGACACCTTGCAAAGAAGCTTTCAGAGAAGGCTTTAATAGAGCATCACCCAGGACGAGCACTACTGCAGACCTTCATGTAGGACTTCCCAAAGGTGGTGAAAACACCCTGTGAAATGGAGACGGGAGCTTGGTGTTCAAAGGTCAACTTTACCGACGACATCGCAGAGATGTTTCTACGTTTCTCTTTGCCTGAGATACCAACATAATACTTGTGAGGAAAATGGTTTGGAAAATGTCTCTCTCGGGCGCTGCTACGCTGGGGTGTGCTCTGGGGTGTAACAAGGCAGAGCTCACATCTCATTTCAGGCTGTGCTTTTCTCATACGAGAACTGATCCCAGATCAGCTCTGAGGACAGCAAAGTGCTACTCGTAGCCATTTATTATTTTTAGCCGCAGAAAAAAAAAAAAAAAGGATAAACTAAGTGGTTTAATTGGTGTAAGACCCATTGCTCAAGCAGCAGGCTTTATCACATGATCAATTTAAAGACAAAGAAAGAAAATCCTACCAAGGCAGAACCTAACCTGGGTACTGACGGAGCACTGTCAGCAACTGCGGTAAATGACTCCGAGTCTGACAACTGAATTTATTAGAAAGAAGGATCTGGGCTGCGACGGATCCAGTCTTGCTGAAAAATTAATGGATTTATAAGTCTCCTTTGAGTTTTTTGAAACAGTAATACCTATTTTTATTTGTATTACTTTGATTTTAATGATTATACTCTTACATGTGAGCTGTACATAAATAATCGACCTTGTCAGACGTCCGCTCCCTCCGATGGTGGAAGGACCCTGGCAGCTCCTTGTGCTCTGCGCTTTCTGCTGGACACGCAGAGAGTGTCTAGCTGGTGTAACCGTGGTTTTACTCCATTCATACAATTAGTTTAAGAATATTTTTGTAGAATAATTATCTGAATGTAGCATAACTTGATGGAGGAGTGCTTTCTAAAATCAGAGGAGTTGAGCACGAAATGTCATTTGTGTTAATCTGTCTGAAACTAGGAAAGTGTGAAATGTGCTGTAGGGAGGAATTATCTCTTCTGCAATATTACAGGGCAGGAAAAAATATCTACTTATTTCACGAAATAACACGTATTCACATAACAAAAGCTTAACTTATTCTCACTTGTTTCCGGCCAAGTTAACCTGTTATTAATTGCGCATTTTTGGATATCATTTGAGAGAGGGGGAGGATGAACTATCTCTAGCACTGCAGCCACTTAACTGTAACAATCGCATTTTCTTTTTAATAGAGTAAGTTAATTTTTAAAGTGATCTACAGAGGAACAGATGGGGGAACGAATTCTCTATGGGTATCTCCTGCTACACTGACGCTCAGAGCACGGACCGGTGCCTAATGCCAAGAGCATCTACCTTGCAGTCCTTCCTCCCCTTGTTCTCCCGTTATCTTCTGTCTAGTGACCAGAAATGGAAAAGCAGCCTCTGAAGGTAAAAATTTCCTTTGGTGTTTGAATGAGCCTTGCATTGCAATCTGCTTCGTAAACAACCTTCTTGCTGGGCTGCAGCATCCCGCAGCGGGGTCCTGTCCTAGGGGTTATTTGCTACGTTGGTGGGCATGATATGCCTCCAGCTGCAAGGGAGGAACGTGGGCGCAAAGAGAAAGATGGGAGAGGAGTCCCTGAAAAAACACTAGAATAATTAACTGCTGCCTCATCCTCTATTTCGTTTCCCTCCTGGCACATGGACTTTTGCTACGCAGGAAGCAAAAACCCCGCTGGCTTCGGTTAAACTGGGATTTCACTCTGGCTTGCATCATCCTCATATTTTCTCATTGATTAGTGCTCCTCTGCTTTGTCGGGAGAAGAAAAGAGCAGGAACACATCATTCATAAAGCAGACTTGAACTGTGGCTTTTCCATGTCCTGTGATTTTGGAAGGAGGGCTCAGAGAAGGGGGAGTTGGAGGCTGCTTTGGCGGGGAGAGCCTGCGAGGCTCCCCGTGCTCTTGCCCTGGGCCCTCTCCTCCTCTTCTCCCCGTGCACACACCCTGCCGTCAGCAAAGGGGCTGACTATTAACACCCAGTATTTTTAATCCAAATTTTTAAACTGGAAAGTATGCTTTCAGGTTCCTGGCAAGAGTATAGCGTGAGTTCAGGCAGCTGATTCAGAGTCACCGCGGGGAATAATCCCACCACCGCAGGAGGAACTGCCTTGGGTGGGTGATGCTCCTTTAGCGTGCCAGATCTGCACTAGAAATGAAAGAAGAGTCCTGTAACACACAATTAAAAAATCTTTAATAATGGTAATTACAGCAGGCAAACAGGATAGAAAGTGAAAAAAACCCAACTTTTCTTTGACATATATTTTTCTTTAAAATATTGCCGACATCTGCTACCAGCCTCTGAAACTCAGTACCGCCCTGCTAGAGTATGCCGAAGCTGAACAGCGATGCAGGAGATAAATGCACCTTAGCCTCCAGTTCATGACGGTGGGAAGCATTTTTAACCCTTCTATTAAAGTGATTTACATAATAGCTAGAGCTGATTTTGAGAGGTCTGAATTTAGACATGCAAGAAATTGAGGGGAATAAAATAAACCTTAGTAAAAGCTGATGCCTTTTCATTTTCAAAGAATTAAATCACCACCTCTTGTATTTATTACGAATGACACTAATGTTGTGTTTATCTGACAAATTTGGTTCCAGACCTTCAGAACAAGCGATGAGGTGCCCCAGAACCGTGCTGCAGTAGCTCTGCATCTACCTGAGCTGAAGAGAAGGAAAGGTAGTGCCAGGAGCTGATGGAGAACAACGCGCCCAGGGAAGAAGCCCACAGCCCGGAGAAAAGCCCCCTGTGATCCCCGATAGTGTGTGCGCACACACGTCATCCTTCTGCTACCAGACAGGGTTTTGCAAGATGTAGCTCACGGAGACAAGAGATGACAGAGTGCTGTGAGGCATCAACGACGTTTCTGGGAAGATGTCTCAGGAGACAAGTATTAGCGTGACAGCTCCCGACGTGCTCAGCCCCTGCTGCCGGCGATGCCCCAGTAGCCCGGGTACCACGGAGGGCATCTCCCAGCAAGGATGCTGGCCATGGCCCTGGCTCTCTGGGCCTCCTGGGCCTCTCCCAGCAGCTTTGCCACAAGCAGCAGCATTTCTCCATGCGATCGGGCCCATCCTCAGCTGCCGAGAGCCACTGTCGATGCCCCACGACGAGGTGCACAAGCCAGCGGGGTGTATTTGCATGTCTGCTCCTTTGGGACTGAAAATCAGGGATTTTGAGTTGAAGCATCATCTTTAAACCAGCTCCTCCAAAGCCGCCTGGGTCTGTAGGTGCAGCAGGCTGGGTTTGACTGAAACGTGCTTTTTTCCCCTTAATCTGGGAAGTTTCAGAAGGTCTGTTTTGGCTCTGAAACCACACAGTCCAAACAAAACTGAAACACCCTCTCTGGAAAAAATGCAGTTATCTGAGCATTTTAGAGTTATGCTAAGAATTTTAAACTCATGCTGGGAGTCCGCTTCAGTTTTGTCTGTATTTTAAGAAATGTTTCGGTTGAGCCTACCCCCTCCTGACTATCCCCCTCGGTCCTCAACAACCACCAATACGCTCATGCAACTGCCTGCAAGAAGGTGCGGTACGTGGTTTGTTTTCACAGCATGTTATCCGCCTGGATAGCCCAGAAGTGATCGGGCCAGGCCTCCAAGTACCTGAGATGGACTCCCCTCAAAAATAGCACTATATTTGAGGAGATGGAGATTTTAAAGCCCAGACTTACTGCTAGCCATCTCCAGGCTCCCCGGACCTCCAGGAGAGCTGCTTTGCCTTTTGGCCAAGCTGAGGAGCACTCTTTAAGGTAAACCACGCTAAATGGCCCGTGTCTACATGGATTAGAAATTATTCACTCTGTCAGGAAGAGAATCCTTTAAAGCAATCACAAATTGTTTCAGTAGGCAATGCCGCTCATGGCATTGCATGAGATTGCGCTTTACGTGTGACCGATGAATACGTTTGTGTATATAAGTATGTAAAGCTCCATCACCTCCTAGCAAATGCAATATTCATGGAGGTGTGGTTTCATGGGCATCTCTCCCCATCTCCCCACAGGCAGAGCAAAGTCGGTGGTAAATGCAGGACCGGCGATCTCATACCTTGCTCCTTGGCCGCCCTGTAGCGAGGATCCAGAAACAGAACAGGAAAAGATTGTTGAATTCCATTTCTGACGGTTTGGCAGAAAACAAAATGAATTGGTAGCTATTCCGATGAAAGCAGTGGTCTGAGTCTTGCGTAAAACCTTTTTACTGGCTTTGCCACTTAGCAATGGCAAGAGGAGGCTTCTCGGGGAATGGTTCAGCCCTAAGTACGAGTCCTGGATAACTGGGGACAAGGTGGGGTTAGTCATTGCCCTTACTTCCATGTCCACCCAAAACTATGGGTTCTTCCAGCACGTGAGTTAGGAAATGTCGATTTACACGTCAAGGATGTCAAGGTGGATGTGCACAGAGGTAAACAGGGAATAATATGCACCTCATAAGGATCTTCGCCTTTGGAAATTTGGGTTCTGATTCTGCTATGTCATGAGTCACTACGAGGAAGGTCTAGGGTTTTTTTCCCCACCCTGCACCACTCCTCTGATGTATCACTAAACCATTTTCAAAATGCAATTTACTTGGTCCGGTTCCCACCAGAACAAACAATTTCTGGCCCCTACCAATTGCATCTCACTTATCCTTCAGGAACCAGCTATGGAGCTTAAAGAGTGAACTCATGTTACGGATGCCAAATTTCTTAGTTTATCATTAAGTTGATAATACACTTCGCCCTCATTACTATTCTATCATTAGGATCTGAGTGGTTTGAGTGTTTGACTAAGTGGCTGTTTTTTCTCCTCAGAGGTATATGAGATGCTGCCTCTCAGCAAGGTGTCCTGAAAACCTTTTCTTAATGAACAAGTGATTAAAAGGCTTAAGTGCAAGCAAGCATCCCAAACACAAGCTGCATTATCACAGAACAAGCCAGAAATAGGCCAACCCTCAGTGCCACTGAGAGCACAGAGGTCCTTCACTCGGATGCTCTCGGCTCTCTCTTGTTTTGTCTCAGTGGTAGCTGCCAGGCAGGGTCCCATGGGCAAGACATGCTGTGGCCCAGTCTCCGTCGCGGACGGCTGGCTCGTCCTCTGTCATCCATGGCAAAGGCACCCCAGGGCAGAGCTGGCTTTTCCCTCGTTCCTGTATACGGTCCCGTTTCTGGCTTCGGGAGCTCAGGAACACGCTGTGAGCATCCTGCTCCTACCAAGGTTGCGTCTCCTTTGAGCCGGCTGCCAGCACAGCCCACGAGTGAGAGCGAGACAGTCAGGGTCCTCGGTGGGTTGTATTTCTGTGCTGTCTTTCACCAGGTCAGATTTTAATATTTCACGTGGAGCTACAATAAGATAACACCCAGGCTGCAGCCGGCAGCATCCCTTCCCAAGGAGTGGAGATAACTGCGGCAAACGAAAGAAAATCCTCTCTGGAAGGAGCATCAGCCAAGGAAACGCAACATCCCCGGAGTGAAACCCTGGTCCTTCAGAAACCAGGGGAAGTTTAACCGGTGGTTGCAGCCAAGATCAAACATCACTTCATTTTCCTCACCAGACGCGAGTGTTGTGCAGGCATGCCAAGGCTAGTGCTAGGTGCTGCTTCTCCGAGGGTTCCCTTGGTGCTGCCCTGCTGCCAGGGCAGCCCGTGCGCAGCATCTCCTTGCTCCCCGGACAGGAACGGGATGAAAAAGAAGGCTCTGGGGAAGCAGTGATGGGTGTTTAACACACCGTGCCAGGACCTCCAGGACCTCACCATAGCACCAGTGCCAAGGCCGTGTGTCTGGTCAGGGTCCTTCTGGTAGTGGCACAGGCTGCTTATTCTCTGAATAAAGAAAGGGGGAGAGATAAAAATAAAACCCTCTCCCTGACATCCGGTAGAAATTTCTCTTCCATTTGTTTCTATTTCTGCCCTCTTCTCATTTGTTCCAGTAACTGAAACAGCAGCACGAGCTGATGCTATCTGTCACTACGCACATCATTTTCAGTGGCACTGGTTCAATTAACTGCCCTCACAGATGTCTTCATGCTCCTGAGAATGAAATTTCATTTCCCCATCCCCGGAGAAGCTATCTGTGGGGATGGGGTCAGCTTCGCTGCCTCTGACATCCCGTGGAGTTGTCTGGCCGATGTGTTGTGTGGTGGCTCCATCATGTCCTATCTCTTGCTGACCCCAAAAGAGGTGGGTACCAGGTGCCCATACCCTCCGCAGCACCACGTCCGAGTTTTACCACCACTGAGTAAATGAAATCTCTGGTCTCTTCCCAGCAGCCGATACCCTGTGATTGTTTTCCTCTTGTTAAGCGGTTGCGGTAGCCTTGCTCAGAAGTGTCTTTGATGGGGCTGCCCAGGCAGGCATCCTTGCTGGGTTTGAGACCTGAGGAAGAGCCATCCTCCTCTTCCTACCATGCCCTGGAGAAGAGCTGCCCAGTTTCCCCCTCTTTCCAGGCTGGCCAGTCTTATTCTGGAGCATCTTATTTATTGCAATTCTCTTTAGTGACCAGAATTTAGCATCCTTAGTTTTGATTTGGATTGTGGTTTCTGTATAGATAGCACCTGGGCACTTACGACTTCCTTGTAGGTTGTCACTAAGGGCTGCGTATTAATTTCCAGCGCTGACTGTTTTCTCCCAAAGGCACCTCTTCTCCTTCCAGTCATTTGAGACACCCGGGGAAAATGAACGTTTTACATTTGCAGACACCAGGTTATGACCTTGCTTCAACAGAAGATGACTTTTGACAGCAGAGAGGTTGGTATAATCCAGGTTGTAATAGACTTATCCGGTCCTGGACCTTGATTAACATCTCGTCCCTCTTCTCCTGAAGAGAAAAGGCAGTACAACTGATCTGATATACCTTGCCCTCCGCACTGATTCACTGGAGAGCAGGGAATCCGGGAGAAATATTTTATTAACTTCTAGCCCTGCTGGTAGTCTATGGGAAGGGGCAGGGGGGAAATAGAGGCTTGGAATTAGAAGTCTGATAACTTGCCAGGGAGATGATGACAAAAATCAAAAGGGAAAGCATATTTTATTTGCAAAGTTCAAGAAGAGTATTACAATCAAGAAGAGGAAAGCAAATTGAAGCATTAAAAATAAAGCACTTGATAGGAGCTCTTTGAAAGAGTGGCTAAAAAGTGTTTCACTCAAACTCTCTCATGACACCACCATTTCCCCGCCCCACGTCACATCAATTAATTGGATTACAGCTGTTCGCGACACCAGCCCGGCAGCAGCCGCGGGGCTGCCGAGGGCGGGGGGGGTTCACGAAGAAGCCCATCCGGGTTGGTCTGAGCTCTGGTCCCCAAAGCCGGCTTGCTGGGCCCCCAACCCCATTCTGGGATGCGTGTTGCAATAAGGTTTATGTCACAAGTGAGGAAGGTTAAACCCCCAGGGAAGGCCCCTTCAATGTTGAATTTTATGGCACTAATCTGTCAAGAGTTGAGGACTTTGTCTCCTTCCTTCCAGGATGGGCTGACCCAAACCAGCGGTGATGGGTTGGGGGCAGTCGGACCCTCTGCTTAGTCCGGTGTGGAGGTGGGAAGCTGGCAGAGAAAAAAACCCACAACTTTAGCTCAAGCCTGGCTTTTGTGCTCATCGTTGGTCTCTTGTGCATGCTCGGGGACCCTCTGCCAGAGCCCAGGAGCGGAGCTGCTGCCCCCGCTGCCCCCACCACTGCCCCAATTCCCCTTCTCACTGCACCCCAGGGCCACCACCAGCACAGTCGGCTGTTTTCTGCTCTTAAGGGCAGCCTTAGCTAGCAGGACAAAGGCAGGTGTTTTATTAAAGGCCAGGTTTATTCAAAAAAGGTGTAACCTTATCTCTGCAGACAGGGCATTCCAGCAGGACTTAGCCCGGGTCAGGAGCAGACACCTCTGGGAGGAGGAGAGAAAACCCAACACCTTGCCAATATCCATCTCTTGGTGCAACACCAGAAGCCTTCTCCTCCTTCCCAGCCCAGGGTCCTCTCTGAAAGTTTTAACTGGTGACACCCCAGGTACTTTGGGTTTTCTATTTAAAACCTAAAAAACTATTCTATTACTCAGCTTCAGAGGAAAGGAGGAATGTCCTTTGAGAAAGGTGAGCTCTCGCCACCATGAATGCTTTTATAACTGTCCACTACCCTTTGATGAAGGTAGTGATACTGTATTTACACATATATAATAATATATATATTTACTTCTGCTCCATCAGGCTGCTGCTTGGGTACCACTGCTGTGTACAACAGGCATGGCAGTACCAACACGAGGCAGAAGCGAGCTACCTGGTGCAGTCTTACTCAAGTTTTACTCCAGCCCTGCCTGTGTTTTAGTTGCTGAGCCCGAGAGCTGTGAGGACAGGGATGCCAGGCCAGGCCACATTTTGTTTGGCTTGGTCTCAGAGCGGAGGATAGGAGAGGCTGTGGGGAAGAGGTGGGAGAGGGGTACACACTGCTGATGCTCTCCCATGGCCACGAACCCACCAGAGACTTTCCAGGGAGGTTGCAAACTCTCCAAAACTCGTTCTTTCTCACAGCAGGAAGCCAAGGAAGAGCCAGGACTTTAAATAGTCAGCAGAAACCTCAGCCGGACCAGTTCTTAAATGCAAGGTGCATTTCTTCAAAAGCATAGCATAAATATTTCAATAATTCTTCTGATATTGGAATTATCTGGATGGGTTGAGATTTAAAAAAACCACACAAACCCCAGACAAATATGATGCATCAAATTGCGTTGCATCAAATTGCCCCTACTCGCCGGGTACCCACCAGAACTGCGTGGACGGCAGGTTGAATCGCACGGGCCGGTCAACAGGAGCATAGCAGGGCTCAAAAATGTTCAGGGGAAAGCAAGGAAGAAAGGCTAAAGTGAGAAATGGCTTCTCGGCAAGGCAGAGACACAGCAGAGCAGGACTCTGCCGCCAGTAAGGGACACAGAAGGACCATGGGGAGGGCAGGAGATGCAGGAGCGGTGGGGAAAGGGTACATGGGGCAGGGGCGTTACTTGCCCTTCCAGGTCTTGTGAAAGAAATCTATGGAATCATCAGATTGAAAATTACCAGTCTTAGAAGAAAATTAAATATTGAGATCAGGGTAATGAAAATTAAATGCATACCCCCCCCCCAAAAAAAAACCCAACCAAACAAACACGCCATTTTTTTTGCTAAAAGTGCTCTATGAATTTAAAGAATTTGTTAGCACAAGGTGATGTGGACCCCAAAACCACAAGTAAATTAAAGAACATGTTTAAACAAATATACGGCAAATAGATCCAGGACTGGTATGGCTGAATACAACCTTTGACTCAGGAAATCCCTCACTTAGTAAGCGCTGGAGCTGGCAAAAAGTGCCAGAAGGCGATCACGCTGGATATGGTCCTTTCTGTCTGTCCTTTCTCTCTGCCTCTTGCTTGCCACTGGAAGCAGCATGCTGGGCTGGGGGATCCCTTAGCAGAGTAAACTTTGAGTTCTTCTGCTATACTAAACATTTCTGTTGATTTTAAGGACCTTTTAATTTTTTTTAGTGATGCAAAGAGACCTGTTGACGTAATTTTGACCAGTGTGGGGAATGCAAGGGCTGGGAGTAGGGCAGGCGGAGGTGGCACCGGTTGGGGTGGGCAGTGGGGGTCAGGTCGGTGCGTCCCTTTGGGGTCTTCGGGGTCTTCAGCCTTCAGTCTTCTGGGAGCCTAGACACTAATCTTGGAAAATTGGTGATGGCTTGAGATCGTACCTAAGACATCCTAGCAAACTGGAGTCTTAATAACATTGTCCAATATTTTCATGTTTATTTTTTTGTATTAAATTTGTAGAGGTAAGGTGAATTGCTAGAGTTCATCTGGCAAATTTTGAGGAGACAGCTGAGCATCGTCCTGTTGTGTTTCAGTCCGAGGGTGTCTTCATAAGCTTTTATGACTTTCTTCTGTTGCATGAGAA